>NW_025765108.1:0-262790 GCF_003918875.1 Haliotis rubra
ATGATACCCTGCCGCAGTCGGTGAGTGAGTGAATCAGTCTAAAGTAAACTTGGGCTCAGTATTATTCGTTACACTGCTATGCTGAGTCTCCAGCATAGCAGTTTAACGAATAATACTGAACCCAAGTTTATTTAGACTGAGTGCGTGAATATAGTTTTACGCCTCTTTAAGCAATATTCCAGGCCATATCGGGGCGGGGACACAACAAACCAGAAATGGGCTTCACATTACACCCATATGGGGAATCGAACCCGGGTCTTCGGCGTGACAAGCAAACGCTTTAACCACTAGGCTAACCCATCACCCACCAGAAAGAAGTCGAAATATGCGTACGACTGCATGGAATGCATTTGCGACTATCATTTCAACAAGCTGTTCCTATTATTTATTATTGATGGAAAGATGTCTTCCAGCGTTTCCATTATTATCATAAATCACAGTAGCTATGGCACCCTTATCAAAGAACAGCATGAACTTGGATTCAGTGAGAGGCCATGCTGACGAAGCTGCTATAACGGTAAAGGACAAATACCGTTATACGACATGATTCCACACTATTTATCTGTATAGCTGTGATATATTCATGATTGACAAGTGGCTGTGATTGAAGGTGTATTGCATGCAATTCATAACATGGGACTGGCAAGGAACGAAGGCCAACCAACCTTAAACTGCAGATGGTAGATGCTACATTACGCCAACAAATGCGGTATGTAAAAATTACTATATTTTGCATTAAATGTTTTCATATGCTGCGCTTTGCAGGTGTTAAAAACGTTGTTTGTCTCCTTGCCTTATGTGTTGTTTATCTGAACCACTCTCTATTAAATGTAATGTATTGCAATGAGTAACTTTCAAGTTCCACCTGCATGGCCCTAACTTCATGACTTCATCCACATGACCGTCATGATTTTCCATTTAATCACGAAGAAAGAAAAGAATTAAAGTCCACAGGTCGATCAACTATCTTTAATTTACAGTGTGTATTCTTATTTTGAAAGATGAGAACCTTAAAATGTCAATTTTGTTCCGTTAATTCAACTTTTTTGGAAGACGAAAATAGCATTTAAGTGCTTATATCATAACACCATTTGCCGCCCTAAAAAGTCTAAAATGGGTGCATAAATGAATATCAACCATGTTATTTCAATATGTATGTATCACATTCTTGCAGGAGGATATATGAGGACGAAAGCCGTTCACTTTGATATCATTCATAACCATGCAAATACCGAAAGAAAACAACATTCTAAGGTTCTGTTATGATCTTAAAACATATAATGCCGCCTATCTCCCTCTAAAGGTCTAAATGGGTGCATAAATGGCTACCATTCTTGTTACCCTAAATAAGTGGGACAGCAGGGATGCAAAGGGACGAAAGTCCGGTCCTTTCAGCTACAACTTCTACTACTAGTGGTAGTGAATACGTAATGGGCAATGGCTAGTGCCGACAAAAGTAGTTTCAGAATCAATTGAGTAGTAGTAGTAGTAGTAGTTTCAGGAATAAAGAGTAGAAGAAACTAGCAGTGGTAACGTTGCTGTAGTAGTAGAGGTTGTAGTAGTTATAGTAGCAGCAGCGGTAAGTAGTAGTCCATTAGTAACTGTGGTAGTAGTAGTAACTGTAGTAGTATTGATAGTTTCGGAATAAAGGTAGAAGAAGCAGTTAGCCAACAATGGTGTCTGTAGTAGTAGTTATTGTGGTAGTATTAGTAGTAGCAGCAGTAGTAGTAGTAGTAGTAGTGAAGTATTGGCAGCAGCGGTAGTAGTGGCGACAGCGGTAGTGAGTAGTAGTAGCAGCAGTAGTGAAGTAGTATTGATATTGGTAACAGTAGTAGTAGCAGCGGCAGCGGCAACAGTGGTAGTATAGTAGTAGTAGTAGCGGTAGTGGTAGTGGTAGTAGTAGCAGTAGTAGTAGTAGCGGCAGCAGTGGTAGTAGTAGTGGTGGTGGTGGCAGTAGCGGCAGAAGCGGTAACGGCAGCAGTGGTAGCGGTAGTGATAGCTTGATAGTAGCGGTGGTAGTGGTAACGGCCAGAGTAGCAGTAGTAGTGAGAGTGAGTGGTAGCAGTGGTAGTGGCAGTGAGTAGTGGTAGCGGTAAGTGGTAGCGGCAGTGGTAGTGTGAGTAGTAGTAGTAGCAGTAGTAGTGGTAGTGGTAGTGGTGGTGGTGGCAGTGGTAGTGAGTGAGTAGCGGTGGCAGTAGCGGTAGCAGTGGTGGTAGTAGTGGTGGTAGCAGCGGTAGTGGTAGTAGTGGCGGTAGTGTAGTAGCAGTGGTAGTAGCGGTGGTACCGGTAGTAGTAGTGGCGGTGAGTGGTAGTGGCAGTGGTAGTGGTAGTAGTGAGTAGTGGCGGTAGCAGTAGTGGTAGTGATGGTAGCGGCAGTGGTAGTGAAGTAGTAGTAGTAGTGAGTGAGTAGTGGTAGTAGCAGCAGCAGTGGTAGTAGTGGTAGTAGTAGTAGCAGTAGTAGTAGCAGCAGTAGCAGTAGTAGTAGTAGCAGCAGTAGCAGTAGTAGTGGTAGTAGCAGTAGTAGTGGTAGTAGCAGCAGCAGCAGCAGCAGTAGCAGTAGTAGCAGTAGCAGTAGTAGCAGTAGCAGCAGTAGCAGCAGTAGCAGCAGTAGCAGCAGCAGCAGCAGTAGTAGTAGTAGCAGTAGTAGCAGCAGCAGTAGCAGTAGTAGTAGCAGTAGCAGCAGTAGCAGCAGCAGTAGCAGGTAGCAGCAGTAGTAGCAGTAGCAGTAGCAGCAGTAGCAGTAGTAGCAGCAGTAGCAGCAGCAGTAGTAGTAGTAGCAGCAGTAGCAGTAGTAGCAGTAGCAGTAGTAGCAGCAGTAGCAGCAGTAGCAGTAGCAGTAGCAGCAGTAGTAGCAGTAGCAGTAGCAGTAGCAGCAGCAGTAGCAGTAGTAGCAGCAGCAGCAGTAGTAGTAGTAGTAGTAGCAGTAGCAGTAGTAGTAGTAGCAGTAGTAGTAGTAGTAGTAGTAGTAGCAGTAGTAGCAGTAGTAGTAGCAGCAGTAGCAGTAGTAGTAGTAGTAGTAGTAGTAGTAGTAGTAGTAGTAGTAGTGTTATTGATATTTTCTGACATTGAACATCATATCCATTTCCTTTCAGAAATATGTCCTGGAATCCCTACTGGCGACAACGGAAGCGGAAACGAGTTCTATCTATAACATCCATCGTCATATTTGTATCGGTCAGAATCCATTACGTTTGTGGTTTGAATAACGCATTCACAAACAGTAGCAGCCCTGGAGCTTCAACATGGAACGAATCTGGTGTCAGTCACGAAGCGTTAGCAGGGGGAATACACAACACAACATTGTCTTTCTATGAAGATGGTTTTGATCCAAAGAAGGATAATTATACCGATAAGTCTGATCCCCGTTCACCATCATCAACAGACAGAAATGAAACCGCCTCCCAAGGAAAAGGAGGTGACGGTCAGATTCACCCAACTACTAGTTCACCATATCCCCTGTACCGGCAATCTACAACAAATCTAATGGACGAGAATGATAATATTTCTCAAGTGGCTGATCAATACCATTCAGCGTCCACCCAAGATGAAGCATTTAACATATCAGCACCCATTTGGGTAACTACGGTAAACAGTTCTTACGATACTGATCTCGGGATCACCTTTACCATGGAATCTTCAGAGACCACTCCCAGAGCAGCGACCACTAGCAAGGCTGTTGGGGACATATGGTATATTTGTCATGGGATTCTGGGAACAGCCGTTGAAGTTTTGGTGTAGTTGGAAACGTCATGTCCATTGCTGTCCTCGTTCATACTGACATGCGCAGTTCCACTGGTATATTGCTGACGTCATTGGCCGTGTATGACATCATCGTGCTTACGTCATACCTGTTCCTGTTGTCGATGGACCAGATATTCCAGCACACACGTGTCTACGCCAACTTTCTCACCGACCTCCACCAACCAACCTATCCGGTCTGGTACAGCATGTCAAGTATCGCGTTCATGGGATCAAGCTACACAACTCTCGCCATCTCCATCGAGAGGCTCATCGTGGTTACTTTCCCTCTCAAGGCTTCCGCCTGGTGTACAGAATCCCGCGCAAAGGCTGCCGTCATCCCTCATCTTCATCTTCCGCTCTGTACAACATCCCCGGTACTTGGTCTTCAGCATAGTCCCTCTTGGGATGAAGCCACTCAGAAGAACGAGATCAGTTTAGAAAGGACGGAATTTTCCAAGACATACTTCTTCAAGGCTGTATACTCTGTCACAATGAACATAACCATCAAGGTGTTCCTGCCTTTGACAGTCCCTTGCTGTGTCCAGCTGTTTTATGATTAGGGCAGTGAGGAGGACCGGATGGTACGAAGAAACCTACAAGGGGGCGGTTTGGGTTCGAACCACAGCAAGTTTTCGGCCATGGTGGTAGCGGTGATGGTGTTCTCGATGACGTCCCTTCTGACTGGTGCTATGGAGGTTATACTCCTTCGCATCAACGACCAACAGTTCCAGACCGCCGATGACTGCGAGGTCGTGTGTGCTGCTGTGAGCGCTGTCTCCGAGCTAATGGCCATTTTGAACTCTGGAATTAATTTTCTGCTGTTTTGTGTTTTTGGATCAAAATTCAGAGAAGTATTTCGACGGCGGTTCTGTAAGAGACGGGAAATGGCTGCGAGGAACAGTCGCTCATATACCATGTCGCTCTCTTGATGAGTATAGAAGGTCAGGTCCTGTTTCGATTTCTGTTAAAAACGTCATCGTTTAATCGAGGCACTAGATAATACATACATAACTCTAATTTTGTCTGAATCAGAACTTTCTCTTAACTCTGCGTGAACATAATCCATGCTCTGCATTGATCTTCATAAGCTCAAAATTAGATCTTCAAGCAGAGAGGTGCGCTAATCGATTTGGAGTAACGCAACAGGCTAATTTTAATAAAATGTACATGATTTGATAAATTGGCATTAAGCAAACCCAGACATTTTCACAGGCAAAGTATTGGGTAAGTATGGTTTTGATTATAGATATGTATGATAAACTACGTTTATGACGACCACTGACTGAGTGACTGAGTTTGGTTTTACGCCGCTTTTAGCAATATTCCAGCAACATCACGGCGGGGGACACCAGAAATGGGCTTCACACATTGTACCCATGTGGGGATTCGAAACCGGATCTTCGGCGTGACGAGCCAATGCTTTAACCACTAGGCTACCCCACCGCCCCTTATGACGATCAAGTATAACGAACTGTTATTGGCTGCCGGCAACCTGCAGTATTAGTAAGTTGAAATGCGTATAACCAGGGAGACTATAGAGACTGTAGAGTATCCCTGGTATAACAAACGTGGGATGCATTGAAATGATATATAATTGGTGGTCCCTTTGAGATCGTTATACTGACTGACTGACAGTTTGGTTTTACGCCGCTTTTAGCAATATTCCAGCAAAATCACGGCGGGGGGACACCAGAAATGGGCTTCACACATTGTACCTATGTGGGGATTCGAACACGGGTCTTCGGCGTGACGAGCCAACGCTTTAACCATTAGGCTACCCCACCGCCCCTTGAGATCGTTATAACCGTAGTTGAGTATATATATACAGTATAAAATGCTCGAAGAGCTCCCTGTTTTTATGTCACTGTAGTTGATCTGCCAGGAGGCCGTGTCAGTTTTGTAACTTCTCTTGATTAGTATGTATGAATTGTTGTTTATCATTCACACATTTGAGGCAATAAAAACTATCAACAGGCATTTTGTTGTATTATGTTATGGAAATATTGTATGGACTGTTGACCCTTTCTAAATAAACTGTCAAAAAGAAATGCAAAATATCAATATTTTCTTAAAGTGTCAACTCACACTTTGCATACATGCATTAGGAACACAGTGAACCATGTGTGTTGACTGCGCTAATCAAAGAAAAAGCGTTGTTGATCCTGTTAATTTTTATGAGCGCTTCTGGTAGCTACGCCTTTGCACCTGACAACAACGGCCTAACGACAACATCTGCGCAACTTAGTAATCGTTTCCAGTCAGTCTAAAACATTAACTGACTTTTCATAAACTCAGAAGTGACACAAAATCAGCCATTTTCTTTTGACAGTGATGTTCGGGGTAAATTTTTTTACAAGAAAATATATAATATTTTCAGTATAATGCATATTACACTTAATGACTATCATAATAACACAGAAACACTGTCTTCAGAAATCTACATTTTACACATACCATTTACAAACATCATTACCCATTGCATACACTGTCCATTGCTTCCATGCTCTAATACACCTGAAAAGAAATATGTTGCCCAAGACAAAGTTTGGTTACACACAACTCACGCTCTGTTTCTGCGTGCGTGTGTAATTAATGTACAGAATCTATACTTTGAAAAGTTCCTTTGAAGTTCTATTAATCACGATCCCAAAATGATGTAATTATTATTTTAAAGGGCAAGTATACACGAAAATAAACCTTTTTGTCTTGCCCGTTTTCATCATGAAAAATGTTTGTCAAGTAGTTTTATATCCAAACCCGTACATATATCAGAAGTAACTCATTTATTTTTATCAATCTTTATATCAATTCATATTTTCAACATTTACCGAGAGTTCTGTGTCCACAATAAACACACCATGGATTATGTCCCTTGGAAATGACGTCATTGGTGCCCAAATGATAAACGAATGACGTCGTTAGACCTTATTAGACCCATTTCACGTGGTGCAGCTATAGGTGCGGTTCTTGTGTCTCGATGCGCAGACTACTGTTTTAATCCACCTGTTGCCTGGCCGTCAGCTGGCTATGTCATCAGTTCTACACTGTAATGATGTTGCAGTTTGAAAAAACGTATACATTGTACTAAATGTGTCACCACGTAACCAAATTGTATAACATTCAACCTGTGTCGGTCGCCTTTTCAACGGTATCTTTTTTCACAAAAACTAAAATGTGCACTACATCTAACTTGCCATCGGCGAATGTGCCGGCATTCTACGTTTGTTACTAAAATTACAATATGTCCTCTTCCACCTTCACTTTGATATCGATACCATATCCATGTACATCACGAAAATAAATGCAATTTGCACTTTTGAACTCTGTTTGAAATTCGTTTTTCTATATCATCCGCTCATTGTAGATCAAATATACTGAAAATTACATGCATCGTAAATCTCGCCAGTTTTTACACATTACTACATCACCATTCACTGCATTTTGCGTGTCTTAATTCAAATGTCAAAGTTTACTGGGAGAATTGAATTTAAAAGAAAAAGACCTATCATTGTGATCAGCGGTAGTTTTGTTGTTGTATGATCAAATCACTAATGCTCGTTCTGAAACATTGTCGATGAACCGAATATCGCTGAGAATGTTTTGGAAAATACTCTTGCAAACACAATTTACGTCAAAGTGAATTTTCAGCCATTTTACAGAGTGTTTATAAAATCACGTCACATGTAGATTCTATGTCGGCTGTATTTCGCCCATAAAATCAATTGTATATAGTTCAACACCATCTTCCTGACACGAATTCCTGAATTTCTCATACAGTTCAAAATAAACTGACAAATGGACTTTGTCACCAATTCGAAGTGTTTCAGTGAAATCGAACGAAATATATCAGATGCCACGCTGGGAAAGGACCACTTGTTTGAAAGGTAAACAAAGCCAATCTCAGATTTTACACTGTGCATCCGCTCGCCTACTTGTTGCATACACTTGCTCATTAGTTTTAGAACATGCATGGGAAAGGTATTGTAGCAAGCGATAGTTAAATAAAATAGGTGTATTCCCATGATTTTCTAGATTCATCACAACATATTATAGTTTCTGAAAGCATGACGCCATGACTGACGCAAACTCACGCACAACGATGACGGTACCTCTCTTAATTTCTGACTATTTCCCTTGGTCACAATGAAACAAGAAAATATCAACCAAACAACGAAAATTTCTTCGACAACTGCAGCGTACTCGTGTCAGTGAACACGCCATTTTGAAAAGTCGCTTCCCGATAGTGATATCATACGGACGTCAACATTGTTATACATATTTGGTATTTTCATCGAGGTGAGGTTATGAATGAAAACACACAAGATCAATCTGTCCTGCTGCTTACATTTTCTGTTCTTATGCTTCTTTCGAATTTTCACAAACTTTTTTCACGTGATTAATTTCAGTATTATTATCTTTTGATTTGGGACTAGACAGCAGACCAGTTTAAAATCAAGTGGCACCAATTACGTCATAATCAAAGGGCGGTAACTCAGGCCTGTTTAGCTCGGCAAACAAAGCTTCATATTGGCATAACATTTCAGCACTTATTTTGAGGGTTATACTTACATTGGTGTATATTTTCAAACATTGGTATTAACTAATTAAAACAGTTCACTTTGATTCACAGAAGAATAAATGTGATTTATTCGTGTACACTTCCCCTTTAATGTAAACTCAGTCAGGTTGCAACACGTTGTGTAACGTGAATATATGTCCGTATTTCATATTGGTACGTACGTGTATGTCAGTAAAGTATGGGTATGTGTGCGTACGTGTATGTCAGTAAGTATGGGTATGTGTACGTACGCGTATGCATTTACGTAAGAGAGCACATGAAAAGGCGTAGGTATACTGAAATGTACTAGAGTGAGTGAGTTAGTTTAGTTTTACGCCGCACTCAGCAATATTCCAGCTATATGGCGGCGGTCTGTAAGTAATCGAATCTGGACCAGACAATCCAGTGATCAACAGCATGAGCATCGATCTGCGCAATTGGGAACCGATGGCATGTGTCAACCAAGTCAGCAAGCCTGACCCGATCCCGTTAGTCGATTCTTACGACAAGCATTGGTTACTGAAGGTCAATATTCTAACCCGGGCCTTCACGGGTCGAAATGTACTAGATATTATTGGAGTTGACATTCAGTGACGTGCAAAAGCCACGTGTGTTCCATGTTTCTGGATCTAGATGTATTCGGTGGGTTGTTTGTGGTTGTTTTGTTGTTTTACGCCGCACTCAGCAATATTCCAACGGTGGCGGTCTGTAAGTAATCGAATCTGGACCAGACAATCCCGTGATCAACAGAATGAGCATCGATCTACGCAATTGGGATGATGTATTTGGTTGAAGATGTGGCAGTGCTGTATATAGGTCAGTATTTTACATATTTGTATATATTTAATGTAATGAAATAATGTATTATGTTTTACTGTAAAATACAGAATAAAATAAACTTGTATAACTTATCTATATACTTAGCTCCTGGTTGACTCATCTTTAATTCAACTTTAATACATGTACTATTTATTATTGGCATGAGTATATTTTGGGTAAGACATCCGCCCGTATCTCCCCTAAATGTTAACGATGGGGAAAAATTTCGGTAGGAATTCCACCCGTAAGCCCCGCTTGAAATGTATTATGATTATTTCTAGGGGTTAGTGTTTAGGTTTAGGGATCAGATTTAGCAATATTACGTTAGGGTTAGGGTTAGGGTGGGCTTTCTGTAAAAACCCATCTATTCTTAGGCATAGAATGATCAAAAACAAATCCAAAAAACCACCCCAAAATGGGGGTTACGGGCGGAAATCTTTCCGAATATACAACAATCCTTGAATGCATTTGATAAGTGTATTAGTTAATTACATTACACACTTAAACAGGACCTGTGCGTTATTCCTAAGCAAGTCCGGTTACAATGAAATGATACATACTGCAGTAATCAGATTTACATTGTTCATCGATTGAGAAACGTGTACATCTGTGGATTCGTCCAATGATGATACATGCTCCCTCAGCTCACACCCTGTAGCCTTTGTGGTTTTCATTCCCGCGAAACCCCAAATGTATAAATCTAGTAAGCTGTGGTATGCAAGGGACCGAACTTATAGAGTTGTTTCCCTTGTCACATTCACGATTTGTTTACAAATGGCAGCGTACCGACGACGGGTCGTAAAAGCTCGGTTGTTGAAGTCAGTGTAGAAAGTTTTGATTAATTACTAAACAGCCATGCCTGTTTCGGGCGTCAGGGGCGGGAAGTCGATGGGGAACTCAAGACAGAAAAAAGAAGATGTTGCAGAGAAGGTAAAAATAATTCGAAATATATTCAAAATTGCAAATATGATATTATGAGCCGCACGCACCTGTTACACTAGACCGCGTCTTACGCAGTTGTTTCAACTTACTGATTGGTCTTGTAAGGTGTACGGTTAAGAGAAGAAGTCACAAACTCAATCGCCCATGTGATTATCTCAGTGGTATTGAGTATTCTCCATTTTGTATGTTCAGAAATGGAGTGTTCAGGTTTTAGGTCCTTTCTCAGACCACAACAGGAATGCCATTGTTAGACATGTGGACCAGAAATGAAATTTTGCCCATCAGTTGTGTTAGCTGGAGTGAGTGAGTAAGGACGCCCCCGTTTTTTAGAAGTATTCCAGCAATATCGTGGTGGGGGACACGATAAATGGTCTTCGCACATTGTATCAATGTCGGGAATCAAACCTGGATCTTTGGTGTGACAAGCAAATACTTCAACCATTAGGCTATCCAACCTACTCTTTGTTGTACCTATGAAGATTCAGGGTAAAGTTGGTCTTCAGCAACCTTAGTAACGGGGATGACTATGACTCAACAACACAACTCATTGTTGATAATTAACAATCACAGCACTACCAATGAGGCTGTAGTATTAAGATCCGGAATTATGAAACACATTTGGCATATATAAAACCAAGTGTAACTAACCTGTAATTCACCAAAGTCAAAATCCTCCATCCATGACTTTCAAACCACCTTGCCAGGTTGGGAGAAAGACAGCAAGCGATTTCACAGTTTCCAAATGCAACTAAATTCAACATCCAATCAAGATGCTGCACATCTTCAGCCAATAGAAAACAAGGACAAGACAACAGACCTGACCTCATTAAGACTTGGCTCATTTGCATAGGAACTACTTTCAACCCTTGACCCAGTGGTGACTATAAATAAATCATGGACTTGTGAAAATGTAAACCTTTTCACTGACAATTGTATTATTGTTTAAGGTGTTATGAACTGATTCCAAACAGGAACATAAGACAAGACGTATTAAAATAGATTGCTTTTCCAGAACATTTTACAATTTGTATATTTTGTACTTGTTACACACTTGTATTTGTTACACACTTGTTTTGTACTTGTTACATTTATAATGTTTATTGTAAGAGGCGACTAACGGGATCAGGTGGTCGGGCTCGCTGGCTTGGTTGATGCATGTCATCATGTCCCAGTTGCCTGAATCACTTTCATCATGTCAGTAACCATGGTAACTGGATATTCTGGTCCAGACTCTTTTTATTTAGAGAATTCCATCATAAGCAGGAATATTGCAGAGTGCAGCTTGAAACTAAGAAACAATATTCTTGTTTAGTATTGTGCTTCAACTTAAGTTGTGTGTGTTCCAAGTTTAACATTATTAAATACATAATATGTCCTTATTAAATCAGAAAAAAGTGAATTTGAATTTGATTTCAGTTTTTGTTCATGATATCCTAATGTGAAGGTGAACTGCAGCCTTATGAGTTATGACTAATGTATGAGTCCTTAAGAGATTTCATGGTTGCTGTCTGTCATATTCTAGGTCCGTGAAATGAAGCTTCGACAGCAGAATTGGATGAAACAGAGAGATGAACACCTTACCAAACCTGAAACTGAAGCTCCAAAAACAAAGTGTTTGTTACTGATTTTACATTGCATAGAGTTTCCATTGGTGGTATTGAAATGTACCCAGGTACCTCTCTGTAGGAAGGTATTTACCTTAAAGAAACTTGAGGTGTGAAGAGTTGCAACAGAAACACTGTTGCTTTCAGGATTGTTGGCAAAAACCGACTTGTGTGGTTGTTTACAATTTGAGCAAAATTATTGAAAAGTGCTTGAAACAAATCAACATATTTCATGTACATAAAATATCTCTGAGTCTTATATTTTAAAAGAATGTGATGAAAATTATGTGTCATTGCCAAACAAAACTCATTTCTTTCCAAGCAGCTGGTAAAGAGAGTACTTCCAATGACAGAAGTGGAGCAAAGAAGGCTTCAGCTGCTGCTACACAGTCCATGTTGTCACGGACACAAAGTGCTGAGGGTCGGCTCAATACCCGACCATCCAAACCATTCAGCGCCAATGGAGGAGGACCCAGTCAAGTAAATACCAGAGGAAAGTTCCAGAATTGGCTGCAGGTGCGACACAACAGTTCTGATGTTGCCCTGGAAACAGCAGACTCTAGTGTAAGGGAGGAAGATGAAGGAACAGTTGACCTAGATGGGGCTTCAGCTTACATCCAAAGGGGAACGTCTGCCCCAGTTTGCCAACAAAGGGATGACTTTTCTGATTTTTCTGAGGGAGAATTTGAAGAGTTAAAATCAAGATTGCTGGCGCCAACAGATTTTGATGCTTTGGCAGACAGAATTGTGTCTCGTGTAAAGAAAGATCTTGATTTAAATGGTACTGATCGTCAATATAAGACAAGTAGTTACCAAAGCAAACGACATGTGTCATCAGAACTGCCATTAGAAAATGAAGATTCATCTTCTAATATGTCCAGTCACCATTGTCCTTGCTGTTCTGAAATAATGGTGGGTATTTTTTTAAGTAATTTTCTCTGATGAGTGGAAATGATTTTTTGTTATTTTGCCCAGTCCATGCACTATTTTATGTGGCCATCCTCATTTCTCCAAGAATGGTATATCTTTTTTTTCATTTCTAAGGCCAGACCAATTTTATTTCTTGTTTTGCGGATCCGCCTGTCTTATTTTTACAAGAATAAGAAAGTAAAAAACAATAAATTTTCCCCTCACTCAAAAATAAAATCCTAATGTTTTATTTGGCTTAAAAATGTAAACATACAAGAAATTTTGATTTTAGATTGTTTTTTGCCCCATATACACTTTATAAATTGCCTAAAGTAACATACTTTGAATATTTAAAAGGAATATTAGTTTGACTGGTGATTTTTGGGGGGATTTTTTCCCTCCTGCCTTTAGGTTTTCTGAGGACAAAAATCCTTAAAACAAGAAATAAAATTGGTCTGGCTTAAACTATGTTCAGAACACTGTTTTACTTAGTCTTCCATGCATTAATGTCACACAGTCACCACTTGCCAGCTAGTAGTGATGTAAAATGTCAGTTTTTTGCATGTTAGCTCAAAGGTTTTACTCATATGTATCACTAATTTCTGTTGCTAGGCAACCCTTAAGTATTCAGTAAGTCTGCTGACAACTATGCGTTTGGGACAAAATGGTGCCTTAGTGACAAGCTGTGCAGCAGTGAAGGCATAGAGCATGCTGACTGGCCAATTGACGTCCGAATTATGTCTAATGTACCCCTGCATTCAAAAGAAGCACAGTGTTTCCGCTGATTTAATAATTTATCGGACACAGTGTGTCTGGTGACCTAAAATTTTACCGGCGATTTTCAGGTATATACCGGAGAACGGAAACACTGAAGCATGCATTGTTTGATGCTTAGAAGATGTTATATCAGACTATGGAAAAAAACAGATTTCTGTGCTTGTGAGTGAAGTATATCATCTTAGAACTCATTTAAAAATGTTCAGACTCACTCTCGCGCTAACCAGCTTTGACTTTATAAAAAGGAATCTGTCTGTTCCAGATTGGTTCCCAGTTTACACCACTGTTGTTGATTCCATGTGGTCATACAGTTTGCCGGGAGTGCAGTCAAGGGAGAGAACTCTGTCCGGAGTGTTACTGTAGCATTGGCTCAACCACCTGTAACATTATGCTACAGCAGATCATACAGGAATACCAGGGCAAGAAAACTATGCAGAAGATTTCTCGGTCACAAACATACAGGAAAGATGATCAGTACAGTCCACAGAATTATCAGGAACACAAGAAAGGTAAACAGGGTCATAAAATCAGATCTTTAACTTTGCCATATCATGACGCTGATCAGAATGAAAGAAGTTTTCATCAGCACTACAGTCCTTTTAGCTCAAAACGGACCGATGAATTGCAATCTAACTCAAAAAGATTTTTGCAGAATTTATGTCCTAAAAATAAAAAAGTTGTTTCACAAACTCTCATTAAAATATTGACACAGTTCACTATTTGTTATGAGGGAGGAGTGCAAAGAGAGGAACAGCCAGGTGTGCGAGAAGCATGAGTGCTGACAAATATATTGATTCATTCACCTGTACTGTTCCATCTCTATCCTTTATCGTACACCTGGCTGTTCATAACAAATAGTGAACTGTGTCAGTATTTTAATGATAGTTTGTTAAATAACTTTTTTATTATTAGGACATAATTTCTGCCAAAAAACTCACAGAGTTGGTCTGATAATTGATTATGATCATTGTTTTGAGTATTATGTGTTTATTATTATTTGATGGAACATACTTACCGGGTACTCTGGTCTCTGTTGGCCGCGACCCATCGAGGGGGGTCGGCCTATCCATGAGAGATGATTTTGACACTGATTTTGAGGGTCTAGTTTGGGGGTCGGCTTATCCATGGGATCGGCTTATAGATGGTCATATACGGTAGTTATCGAGTTAGATTGCAATTCATCGGTCTGCTTTTGAGCCAAACCGACTATAGTAAATGTTAATGCCGTGTACAGTCCGTTAAAAACTTATGTACATGCTTTGCGTGCACCTGGCTGTTCCTATCTTTGCACTACTCCCTCGTAACAAATAGTTTTAATGAGAATTTGTTGGACAACTTTTTTTTATTTTTAGGACATAAATTCTGCAAAAAACTCACAGAGTTGGTCTGATGTTTTGATTGTGATCAGTGTTTCATCGAGTATTATATGTGTATTAGTTTTTGAGTTAGACTGCAATTCATCGGTCTGCTTTTGAGCCAAACAAACTGTAGTCAGCTGGTTAAGTTAGATTACTGATACCAGCCAATTTCAGATTCTTTATATACAAGGAGAAATCTGGCAGCAAACAGAAAAACATTTAACAGACATGAGAATTGTCCACTGATCCGGGATTTTTGTTTCATTTTTAACGTTTAGGAGATCGATGTAAATCTGCAATAAGAAACCCCCAAGATCCCCGGCTAAATTTTCAGAAATTTTTTGTGCTTTGCCGTTCTCATGTCTGATTTATGTTGCTACAAGGTTAGAACTTTAATTTTAGTCAATAGCAGACAGATTTCTGTTACTAACAGAGTGAGTGAGTGAGTTTAGTTTTACGCCGCTTTTAGCAATATTACAGCAATATCACGGTGGGGGACACCAGAAATGGGCTTCACATATTGTACCCATGTAGGGAATCGAACCCGGGTCTTCAGCGTGACGAGCGAACGCTTTAACCACAAGGCTACCCCACCGGCCCTGTTACTAACAGAGGGGTGGTGGCATGGCATTAGAGGTTAAAACATTTGCTTGTCTTGCTTAAGACCTTTCTCAGCCAACAGTCCTTATTTCAAGGAAATAGATAGACATGATGTCATGTTGGTGAGTTTAGGGGTGGTGGGATAGTCTAGTGGTTAAAGTGTTCACTTGTCACGAGAAGACTTGCATTCTCATTCCAGCTGCCAATGATTTTTCCAGTTGCAAATGTGAACACAAGAATAATTCTTTAAAAATTGCAAAATGTACTAGACTCTGATTAATTATGACCCATTCCTGGCCACTCTTGTCCCTGTGTCAGTGCATCTGGGAATGTTTTGTCTGATGTCAATCTTCAGCTTGTTGTTCCCATACCGAAATTAAATCTTTTGGTGAACATTTGCAGTAACTGCTTCAAAATGCTCTTGGGGTGGTGGGGTAGCCCAATGTTTAAGCGTTCGCTCATCACGCTGAAGACCCAGGTTTGATTCCCCACATGGGTACAATGTGTGAAGCCCATTTCTGGTGTCCCCCCGCCATGATATTGTTGAAATATTGCTAAAAGCGTCATAAAACCCAACTCACTCACTCACTCAGTTATTTGTTTGGTCTGGGGAGTTTAGGGACAGAGATATCCACTCTTCCGTTAGTGTTAGTCTGAGACTGGTGTGAAAATCTTCAGGAAAAAAGTTGATAGGTTTGAGTATTTATATAAATCACTAAATGTTGATCAATTATTGTTAAACATAAGAGAGCTAACTAATAAAAATGTTTGAAAGAAATCATAATATTTCACATCACTGGTGAGTGGTGACATACTTATGCCTGGATACCCAAGAAAACAACATTTTGTATATAATTTAGAAGCAGCCCATAGATATAGACATAGCTTTGTGTTTTATGTGAATAAATTAACAAAACATTACATCACAATTGTTTTGGTACGAAATTATCGACGACACAATTTCCCATTGACAATATTTCTGATTATTGATCTTTTAAGCCATCCCTACGAGTTGATTTCTTCCATAAGTGATCTATTTTATGTTAACTACTAGCCCCAAATCAGCTACCGACTAGTTGGATTTGACCAGTAATTCCAGTGGTATCATGTCAGCTTAATTTGGAAGGAAAGAAATCCTCATGTTAGATGTTTACCACACAGTGAAACCCACAACAATAAGGTGCATGGAGTAACCTAGTGGTTAAAGCATTCACTCATCACGCCGTAGACCTTGGTTCCATTCCCCACATGGGTACAACGTGTCAAGTCCAGGAGTTGTGTCCCCTGCAATGATAATGCTGGAATATTGCTAAAAATGGCGTAAAACTATACTCACGCACTCAACCCCACTCACTCACTCACTCTTCCTGTGTTAGTAGGTAATGGACAGCTGTTTCACGTGTAATGGGACGGTAATTGTTCCTGGGAAGTTCATTCACTCGCTCGCTCACTGACTCACTCACTTGCATCACTCACTCACTCGCATCATTCACTCGCATCACTCACTCACTCCAATGGGTATTAAACTGACAAACCAAGAAACCATTCTTGGGTTCAAACCCAGACTAAAGTCTTTGGGGGGCTACACAGCACTCACCGTAGACAACTGGTCTATATATTGTGAAGAAGATGATGTATTTCCGAGACCTGTTTTCACTTTGCAGGAACACATCCCTCAGTGGATAACAACCATTACAAAGAGCAGCTGCAGAATCTCTGTACACGCCTCGACGTCCTGTCGTCGGAGAAGACGTCCGCCCAGGTGGAGTGTGAGAGACTCTCCGATGCTATTCAGAGAGAGGCTGTGCAGGTGCGGAACATCTCGAAGGAGGAAGACAACATCTGCAGCCAGATCGACACCCTGGGAGAGAAGCTGAACATCCTGAGACAGCATCGAGGTGGAGTAATGCGAGAGTAAATGTGAAGAGATGAAGAGTGAGCGCGAGGAGGCACAGAGGCGTCTCACCATGCTGAAGGAGGCGATGGAGAGTCTGAACATTGAGCTAGAAAAGGTAAGTGGCTTTATGGTCTGTACAATGTGTACAGTTGTCAGAAATGTCATAAGCGCCCATAGATATAGACATAGCTTTGTGTTATATGTGAATAGATTAACAATGAGCGTCTGGATCGGGGGGCGCGGTGGGCGAGCTGGCTAAGGAGCCATGCTAGTATTCCAGCGAGCTTGGAGGTGCCGGGATAGAGCCCACCTGTGACCGGGTGTAAAAAACCTTGGAGTCAACTTTGTGTACAGACTCTTTCAGTGTTGTCACAACCCCTAGTGTACAGTACACAACCCTGTGCACTTAAAAGAACCCACGAATCCGTTGGTAAATGACCAGATGGTGGCCACATGAATACGTGCAAACACCTAGTTGCGGGTACAGCAACTTGGGGGAAAACTTGGACAAAGTGCTGTGACTATGTGTCCCAGTCCACCCAGCTGTGAATGGGTACCTCGTAAGGATAGAAATGCCACATTAACTCGGTGCGCCTAGTAGGCAGCAAGATTGGATGCTCCCCAAGGAGTTGAGATTGAAAATTACGATGTGCCATTGTGATGGATATCCAATAATCGAGGGAAAACAAAGCGCCTTTGAGCAGTTGTACTGGATATCGGCGCTATACAGATGTTTGTATGTATGTATGTGTAAAGAAAATGGAGAAGAAGAGAGATTCCTACAAAGTGCTATCTTCCATGCAGCTAAGTATGGTCAAAGTGCTAAAGTGCATATTTATATCATAAGAGGCGACTTCATAGATCAATGCTTATGCTGTTGATCACTGGAGCGTCTGGATCAGAATATTGCTGAGTGCATTTGTAAACAATAAACAAACAAATAAATATAAAACGAAACACATATCAGGCTTTTACCTCAACTCATGAACATAGGGGGCCGGGGACCAGTAATTATGTTTTAGGAGTCCTTGCAGGCAACAGGAGTGTCCTGTGAAGGAACAGTGTAGAGAACTGTACATTTTGATAATGTCTCTAGAGCCTGGAATGAATCATTGATCATGTGGACTCAGAGCTCCAGATAAGATTTAGCTCATGTGGGTACTGTACCCACTGTATTTTTTTGGAGTGGGTATTATGAATGTTGAGTGGGTATTTCATTTTCTGTTACCCACTGCTTTCAAATATGTGGGTATTTCAGTCATTTTACTCCCCTAAGTATTATGTCATTGAGTAAGTTTACTAAGCAGGTATGTTCTGCCTTATGTCATACATAATCAAAACCAACTTAAATATAATGGAAATGATTTCATAAAAAAATCACTCATCCTATACTGACAGTACAACACTAGTCCTATACAAACAGTACAACTTGATAGCAATCGATGTCTTTTTCATTATGCAAGTGATTTTTATAGATATATTCTGTACGCATATGTTTTAAACTTTGTGCGTATCTAACATTTTAAATATGCAACATATATTTTTCAATGCGTAACTCGAAATTTTCTGTGCGTATTTTACCCAAATACGCAGCTTATCTGGGCCTCTGTGGACTGGTGGATGAAATGATGCACGTAATAGCTCTGCAAGAAACAACCAAACACTTAGCAACGTCATACTTGTGTTGTGGGTGCAGTGAATAATATTGTAGGTCCCTCTGGACGCCAGTATATTATTATTCTGCATCCATTCCCTACTTTGTGTGTACTGGATGCACATTTGCACGTTGCACAAAACCCTGACATATGTATGAACACAAGGGTTACAGGGCTGATTATCTTACCTTTACGTGAAACGCTTTAATTTCATTAGTCAATGATGCTTTAACAAGTTTCCGTGTCAGTCTTCCCAGGAAGGTGACAATTGAAAAAAAATATTACCCGCTGCCACGGTAACCGCTAAACTCCCCACGAGAAGCTGTATCGCTAACAATCGTATTCATAATATGGCACATGCAGTCGATGGAGTTCGAAAACCGTTCGATTAGCTGTTTTTGAGTTCCGTATGTACACATTTATTTTACCCACTTTCACTGCTTTATTTAAACTATTTTATACATTGCATCGTTTGCACACTCAGCTTTCACATAATTAACCATAACTATTCTTATAGCATTTTTTAGCTTGTCAGAATATGTTTCACTGATTTTAAAAATCCAGTCTAGAGGCTTACGCCATTTTGTTTACTTGTCAAATAGTCGGTATGTCGAGCTTATCTTCAAAATAAAATAAAATGATATTTTGTACATTTAACATGGGCTAAGATAAAATCGTTGTAAACTTCTCCTCGGGTAATCGTGGTCTGATATGCGCATCTTTGTAGCAGTTTATCCTTCGCAGCTTTACCAGTTCGGGCAACAGCCCTGCTACAAAGATGTGTATATCAGACCGTATGACCCTCGAGAGAAGCGTACAACTTATAAATGATGTTTCATGTCTTGACTTGAATCTGCAACGCAACTGGACTGTTGTGAGGGTATTTGGAATAGCATTATGAGTGAGTGAGTTACGCCACTTTTAGCAATATTCCAGCAATATCACGGCGGGGGACACCTGAAATGAGCTTCACACATTGTACCCATGTGGGGAATCAAACCTGGGTGTTCAGCGTGATGAGCGAACACTTAACCATTGGGCTACCCCACCACCCCAAGAGCATTTTAAAGTTACTGCTAATGTTCACCAAAGATTTAATTTCCGTATGGGAACAACAAGCTGAAGATTGACATCAGACAGCACATTCCCAGATGCACTGACACAGGGACAAGGGTGGCCAGGAATGAGTCATAAGTAATCAGAGTCTAGTACATTTTCCAATTTCACTCTTAAAGAATTATTCTTGTGTTCACATTTGCAACTGGAAAAATCATTGGCAGCTGGAATGCAAGTGTTTACATTAGAGTTATTTCCCTTCCTCTCGAATTAGACTGGTTTGTCTCCCCTAGAACTCTTGGGTTCCTCGCTGCAATTGGCAGCAGCAAGAAGGCAAAGGACAGGACACCAGTCTGTAATCGAGCATCCCAGCCATATCTCCTCGGTTATTTCACGTTTTGATGGAATGACACTTGTTTTATATGGCAAGGATATCACATGGTTTTTTTCAGTATTAGAGTAATATGTGTACAAGGGCTTTGTAATGGCCTTAAGAAGGCCTTAAATTTATTGATAGTAAGAACCATGTTTCCGGAACAGAAAGCAGAGGTGTTAGGCTGAATACAAAGGTCAAGGATACTATGTACCTGGTACATTGTGGTGAAACAGTTAATCAAGTAATTGGTCATTCTAGACATGTTTTGAAGTGAAATCAATAATGGCTAAAAGCATGGGTCTCTCTTAACTTCCACAACAACATCGCTCACATGTATGTTGTGATGTGTGCTCACAGCCAAGCCGGTCTCCGAAGCTGCGTAGTAATCCTCATGAGTATGATCAGTAAAACAGTTAGCACCTCACTGGTTTATTTGTTTGGGGGTGGTGGGGTAGCCTAGTGGTTAAAGCTTTTAGTTCATCACGCTGAAGACCCAGGTTGATTGTCCGACAAAGGGTACAGTGTGTGAAATCCATTTCTGGTGTCCCCGCCGTGATATTGCTGGAATATTCCTAAAAGCAGCGTAAAACCAAAACTCACTCACTCACTCAATTATTTGTTTGGTATGTTTAGTATGTATGACCCAGGAGTTACCTCCCTTGGCCATTGCAACGTGTGTAGTTACCCGTTATCCATTGAAGCCTCGTCTTTGGAAAAAGACCAGTATTAGTTGTGATATATCATGATGCCAGTTTTAAATGATACAAGCCCCTGTGAACTGATGATCAAGATTCAGTTAGCCAAAGTATAAAATTTAAGGCACGACCTTGGTTTTGACTACAGAAGAATAATGTTTCAAGCATATAACTGACATGCCTTTTGTTCAGGGGCCACTTGCACAAAGCGATCTTAGAGCTACGAGTATCTTAAGACTATGCTGGAGAATGGGAGTTACAATCATTGTAGCGCTAAGATCGCTTTGTGGAGAGACCATATACCGATCGGACTTACTTAATAGAACTTACTTAATCGGAACTTACTGATGGGTGAGTGCCTCTCTGAAGACACACATGTCTACAGTGGCTGTACAGATCGATGATCAGAAGCTGGTCAGGGCTGTTTATGGAAGCAGAGCACGCAGTATGGTGAAAAAGGTACAGTAGCTGGCCATAAGTCAGTCATCATTAGTGAAATTTCCCTAGACTTACATGTTGATTACGGTAACTGTTGCAAGAATAATTTTCATAAATTGAGTTGAAGTCATTTTATTTTGATATTTTGCAAAAATATGTGTACATAATTTTCTTTCATCTTTCTTTTGATTAGTTATCGAATCACACTTGATTAAGCACCATATATAAGTACAACTTTTAATCTGTCCCATAGACAGCCATGTTAAACCTGATTGGTATGTCTAATATATGTTGTTTAAGTATTTGTAGTTTTCTTAATAATCATCGGAAAATTGAATGAAAATTATGTGTATGTAGCTGAGATGATTTCCCAGCTGGTAGATGAGTATTGAAAGCAATTCGACCGAAACTACATTCATGAAAATTATTCTTGCAAGAGTTAATTAACATGCAGGTCTATGGTAATTTCACAAATGATGACTCACTCATGGACAACTACTGTAGGTCTAAATTCAGACATCAAAGGTTTATCTAATAATACACAGCTGTTGAGGCATGTTAATTAATTTCTCAACAAAACAGCATCAAATTCATGAAGTAATAGAATTCATCCCGTGGGAATTACATTTGAATAGATTTCCTGCCAACTATACTTGTCATATGATTCGACGTAATAGTGAGTGAGTTAATATTTAACGTCACATCGGCAATACTCAGCCATATCATGACGAACTCGACGTACATTGTGTGCCAACATACATCTTTGATGTGTATTAATTAAAGGCCATGTTGTTGTGTCCTGTTCATTGTTCCGGTTGTTGCTGTAGTTGTTTCTGCTGTCAGGAGAATACTGACTGTAGTTGTGGTGATTGTGTCTGTTGTCATGGTGCTTGTCGGCAACTGGTCTGGGTGTCATGGCACTTGTTCTGGGTGTCATTGCAACTGTTCTGGGTGTCATTGCAACTGTTCTGGGTGTCATTGCAACTGTTCTGGGTGTCATTGCAACTGTTCTGGGTGTCATTGCAATTGTTCTGGGTGTCATCGCACTTGTGACATGTGTCATTGCACTTGTTTCAGTGGTCATTTCAATTGTTCCATGTGTCATTTCAATTGTTCCATCTGTCATTTCAATTGTTCCATGTGTCATTTCAATTGTTCCATGTGTCATTTCAATTGTTCCATGTGTCATTGCAATTATTTTGGATATCATTGCAATTGTTCTGGGTGTCATTTCAATTGTTCCATGTGTCATTGAAATTGTTCCATGTGTCATTGCAATTGTTTTGGGTATCATTGCAATTGTTCTGGGTGTCATTGCAATTGTTCTGGGTGTCATTGAAATTGTGCCATGTGTCATTGCAATTGTTTTGTGTATCATTGCAATTGTTCTGGGTGTCATTGCAATTGTTCTGGGTGTCATTGAAATTGTGCCATGTGTCATTGCAATTGGTTTGTGTATCATTGCAATTGTTCTGGGTGTCATTGAAATTGTGCCATGTGTCATTGCAATTGGTTTGTGTATCATTGCAATTGTTCTGGGTGTCATTGAAATTGTTCCATGTGTCATTGCAATTGGTTTGTGTATCATTGCAATTGTTCTGGGTGTCATTGAAATTGTTCCATGTGTCATTGCAATTATTCAAGGTTTCATTGCAATTCTACCAGGAGTTATGGTGCTTGTTCTAGCTGTCAAGATTATTCCACCATTCCACAACAATATTCGATAGAACGAGTTTAATAAAGTAAACAAATATTTTCAGTACTTCATAAAACAAGATCATCAGTTAAGGGATTTCTTGTTCACAGATATGCTTGCTGTATGTCATTGTAAAACTATTTTGAAAGCCAAAAACTACCATACTGATTTAATGGCAGTCATTTTGGTTAGAAACTCATCATTGTCTTATGTAGATGGTATATATACTGGACAAAATAAATTAGGGATCATGGAAATTTTTGTTTGGTAATGTTATTAAAAATAACATGATGGGAATTTATATATATTGTTCAGAATGCTTTTATTGACTTGAATACGGTTCACTGTATGCTTGTTCATGATTGGCACAAGCTCCTGAGCCGCATCAAAAAAATGTGTAAAAATTTGATTTGTGGTGTGACACTGACAATCAGTTGAGACACTGCCACGGTATTGATATAGTGTATGGTTAATTAAGAAGACCTTGGTAAATCTCTGCATGTTTATACAGCGAAACCTGTAACAATGATCTGTTAATCCAGAGATCTGGGTCCTGATCAACAAAGTGTTCGTAATGCTATGACATTTGTAAGCCAATGATAATCATCTTAATTTTAAGAATGTTGTCTTTCCTTGAAACAGTACTGTCTTGAGGAACACAGTGTTCTGGCACACAGCTTAAATTTTTCCAGAGATGCCAACCCTTACGCTTTAGGCGTAATTGTTACGATTTTGACCATTAAATTACGCCACTACACTTAATCTGCGAAAATTACGCTTTTCTACTCGTTTTTCAAAAATCAGTTAAGTGGATAAATTTTCACAGGGAAGTGTTTCATAACGCACAGGTGCAGGGGTGCAGAAATGGCCTTGCACCGATAGGAATCGCTTACTCTTGGCATCGGACTCATTCCAATTAACTTGCAAGGAATTAAAGTATGTTGAGTCACATGACCAACAATTTTCGATGTATGGAGCTTCATAATGATTGGTCAAATGTGTTTCTGTCTAGAATCTTCCTTTTCGTGAAAACGCGTGTACCATGTTGAAGCCGATGTCGGCAGACAAGTATTACACTTTTAGGTCCAAATTACACTTTTTGACCTCTAGTATTACACTTAGGTCCCAAATAGGGTTGACATCTCTGTTTTCAGTAAAACCTCTTCCTGTTATTGCTGAGCCACTTCCTGTTGATGTACCTGAAGAGATCAAGGAGGTCCCAGACTATCAGGAACATGCGGTACCAGCATGATAACACAGGAGGATTGCCCCATTCTCTGTTCATGCTCTGTGTTGTTGGTGGATATTTTTGCTGCCGTCTGCTTTGAGAGTTCCTTTTTGGGGAGAATCAGAGATTGAACCACTTTGTCAAACTCATCTGGTGGTGGTGGTGATGCTTCTGCTTTGTCACACAGTGTGTAGCAGACGCCAAAGGGCACTGACTGGAACAGACATTAGTCGATTCTAGTAAAAGTGTTAAACTTAAGATTACTCAGTCTAATCGAAAATCATACCTAATTGTTGATACCAAACAAATGACAATTCAGCCTAATTGCCAGTACACAAAGTCAGCCATCAAACCCACTCAGCCACCACAGCTTCCGCAAGAATGGAAGTCGGACTAATGGTAGTTAAGGCCATATTTGGGATTACACTTTCTCAGTCTAGACTACCAGTAGTCCCGACTTCAATTTGTGTAGAAGTCTGAAAGTCTAATCCCAAATTTAACATGTTGTATTCAGGTTGTCTCTTTTCTCGTCTGGATTTGTTGTGTGTTCTGAGAAAATGATACTGTTTGATATCAATGTTTTCTTTTGCAAGAAGCTATATGTGCATGATAAACATCCGTCAGAAAGTTGGTATGAAGATGATTTCTGATAAATGTCATCAAGAAATGAAAGTATATCAAAACCAATCTATATGTCAATGAAAAGGTCTGATGCCATTTTACATCGTAGAATGTGTGAATTAAGTTGTTTTACCTGCTGTGTCAGTAGTTCCAGTGTCTGTAGTAGAAGTGCCAGCTGCTGTGGTCGTTGTTCCTGCTGCTGTGGTCGTTGTTCCTGCTGCTGTGGTCGTTCCTGCTGCTGTTGTTGTTGTTCCAGTTGCTGTGGTCATAGTTCCTGCTGCTGTGGTTGTTGTTGCTGCTGCTGTGGTTGTTGTTCCAGCTCCTGTGGTTGTTGTTGCTGCTGCTGTTGAAGATGTGTGAACTGTTGAAGTGCCAGCTGTTGTGGTCGTTGTTCCAGCTGCTGTGGTCGTTGTTCCTGCTGCTGTGGTCATTGTTCCTGTTACTGTGGTCATTGTTCCTGCTGCTGTTGAAGATGTGTGAACTGTTGAAGTGCCAGCTGTTGTGGTCGTTGTTCCTGCTGCTGTGGTCATTATTCCTGCTGTTGCGGTTGTTGTTCCAGCTGCTGTGGTCATAATTCCAGCTGCTGTGGTCATTGTTGCTGCTGTGGTCGTTGTTCCAGCTGCTGTGGTCATTGTTCCTGCTGCTGTTGAAGATGTGTGAACTGTTGAAGTGCCAGCTGTTGTGGTCGTTGTTCCTGCTGCTGTGGTCATTGTTCCTGCTGCTGTTGAAGATGTGTGAACTGTTGAAGTGCCAGCTGTTGTGGTCGTTGTTCCAGCTGCTGTGGTCATTGTTCCTGCTGCTGTTGAAGATGTGTGAACTGTTGAAGTGCCAGCTGTTGTGGTCGTTGTTCCTGCTGCTGTGGTCATTGTTCCTGCTGCTGTTGAAGATGTGTGAACTGTTGAAGTGCCAGCTGTTGTGGTCGTTGTTCCTGCTGCTGTGGTCATTATTCCTGCTGTTGTGGTCGTTGTTCCTGCTGCTGTGGTCATTATTCCTGCTGTTGTGGTTGTTGTTCCAGCTGCTGTGGTCATAGTTCCAGCTGCTGTGGTTGTTGTTGCTGCTGCTATGGTCATTGTTGCTGCTGTGGTCGTTCCAGCTGCTGTGGTCATTGTTCTTGCTGCTGTGGTCGTTGTTCCTGCTGCTGTGGTCATTATTCCTGCTGTTGTGGTTGTTGTTCCAGCTGCTGTGGTCATAGTTCCAGCTGCTGTGGTTGTTGTTGCTGCTGCTATGGTCATTGTTGCTGCTGTGGTCGTTCCAGCTGCTGTGGTCATTGTTCCTGCTGCTGTGGTCGTTGTTCCTGCTGCTGTGGTCATTATTCCTGCTGTTGTGGTTGTTGTTCCAGCTGCTGTGGTCATAGTTCCAGCTGCTGTGGTTGTTGTTGCTGCTGCTATGGTCATTGTTGCTGCTGTGGTCGTTCCAGCTGCTGTGGTCATTGTTCTTGCTGCTGTGGTCGTTGTTCCTGCTGCTGTTGAAGATGTGTGAACTGTTGAAGTTCCATCTGTTGTGGTTGTTGTTCCTGTCGATGTTGAGTATGTATGACCTGTTGTAGTGCCAGCCGTTGTGGGTGTTGTACCTATTGTTGTGGTAGATGTTCCTGCCGATGTTGAAGATGTTTGACCTGTTGTAGTGCCAGCTGTTGTTGTAGTGGCAGTTGTTCCTGTGACTGTGACAGTTGTTCCTGTGACTGTGATAGTTGAATGTATTTGACCTGTTGTAGTTATTTCAGGCGGCGTGTTTTCAAATGCTGTGGTGCTTGTTCCAGCTGTTGGGGTGGTGGTTGTGTCATCTGTAATAGTGGTGGTTGTGTCATCTGTAGTAGTGGTTTCAGATGATGTGGTTGTGTCTCCTGTAGTAGTGGTTTCAGGTATTGTGGTGGTTGTGTCACCTGTAGTAGTGGTTTCAGGTATTGTGGTGGTTGTGTCATCTGTAGTAGTGGTTTCAGGTATTGTGGTGGTTGTGTCACCTGTAGTAGTGGTTTCAGATATTGTGGTGGTTGTGTCATCTGTAGTAGTGGTTTCAGGTATTGTGGTGGTTGTGTCACCTGTAGTAGTGGTTTCAGATATTGTGGTGGTTGTCTCACCAGTAGTAGTGGTTTCAGATGATGTGGTTGTGTCACCTGTTGTGATGGTTTCAGGTATTGTGGTGGTTGTGTCATCTGTTGTAGTGGTTTCAGATGATGTGGTTGTGTCACCTGTAGCAGTGGTTTCAGGTATTGTGGTGGTTGTGTCACCTTTAGTGGTGGTTTCAGATGATGTGATGGTTGTGTCACCTGTAGTAGTGGTGGTTGTGTCACCTGTAGTAGTGGTGGTTGTGTCACCTGTAGTAGAGGTGGTTGTGTCACCTGTAGTAGTGGTTTCAGGTATTGTGGTTGTTGTGTCACCTTTAGTGGTGGTTTCAGATGATGTCGTTGTGTCACCTGTAGTAGTGGTGGTTGTGTCACCTGTAGTAGTGGTGGTTGTGTCACCTGTAGTAGTGGTTTCAGACGTTGTGGTGGTTGTGTCACCTGTAGTAGTGGTGGTTGTATCACCTGTAGTAGTGGTGGTTGTGTCCCCTGTAGTAGTGGTGGTTGTGTCACCTGTAGTAGTGGTGGTTGTGTCACCTGTAGTAGTGGTGGTTGTGTCACCTGTAGTAGTGGTTTCAGACGTTGTGATGGTTGTGTCACCTGTAGTAGTGGTGGTTGTATCACCTGTAGTAGTGGTGGTTGTGTCCCCTGTAGTAGAGGTGGTTGTGTCACCTGTAGTAGTGGTGGTTGTGTCACCTGGAGCAGTGGTGGTTGTGTCACCTGTAGTAGAGGTGGTTGTGTCACCTGTAGTAGTGGTGGTTGTGTCACCTGTAGTAGTGGTGATTGTGTCACCTGTAGTAGTGGTTTCAGATGTTGTGGTGGTTGTGTCACCTGTAGTAGTGGTGGTTGTGTCACCTGTAGTAGTGGTGGTTGTGTCACCTGTAGTAGTGGTGGTTGTGTCACCTGTAGTAGAGGTGGTTGTGTCACCTGTAGTAGTGGTGGTTGTGTCACCTGTAGTAGTGGTGGTTGTGTCACCTGTAGTAGAGGTGGTTGTGTCACCTGTAGTAGTGGTGGTTGTGTCACCTGTAGTAGTGGTGATTGTGTCACCTGTAGTAGTGGTTTCAGATGTTGTGATGGTTGTGTCACCTGAAGTAGTGGTGGTTGTGTCACCTGTAGTAGTGGTGGTTGTGTCACCTGTAGTAGTGGTGGTTGTGTCACCTGTAGTAGTTGTTTCAGGTATTGTGGTGGTTGTGTCACCTGTAGTAGTGGTTTCAGATGTGGTGATTGTGTCACCTATAGTAGTGGTTTCAGATGACGTGGTGGTTGTGTCACCCGTGGTTCCAGAGTAGTGGTGGTTGTGTCACCTGTGTAGTGGTGGTTGTGTCATCTGTAGTGGTAATTGTGTCACCTGTAGTGGTGGTTTCAGATGTTGTGGTGGTTGTGTCACCTGTAGTAGTGGTGGTTGTGTCACCTGTAGTAGTGGTGGTTGTGTCACCTGTAGTAGTGGTTTCAGATGTTGTGGTGGTTGTGTCACCTGAAGTAGTGGTGGTTGTGGTACCTGTAGTAGTGGTGGTTGTGTCACCTGTAGTAGAGGTGGTTGTGTCACCTGTAGTAGTGGTGGTTGTGTCACCTGTAGTAGTGGTGATTGTGTCACCTGTAGTAGTTGTTTCAGGTATTGTGGTGTTTGTGTCACCTGTAGTAGTGGTGGTTGTATCACCTGTAGTAGTGGTGATTGTATCACCTGTAGTAGTGGTGGTTGTGTCACCTGTAGTAGTGGTGATTGTGTCACCTGTAGTAGTGGTGTTTGTGTCACCTGTAGTTGTGGTGTTTGTGTCACCTGTAGTAGTGGTGGTTGTGTCACCTGTAGTAGTGGTGATTGTGTCACCTGTAGAAGTTGTTTCAGATGTGGTGCTTGTGTCACCTGTAGTAATGTTTTCAGGTATTGTGGTGGTTGTGTCATCTGTAGTAGTGGTGGTTGTGTCATCTGTAGTAGTGGTTTCAGATGTTGTGGTGGTTGTGTCACCTGTAGTAGTGGTGGTTGTGTCACCTGTAGTAGTGGTTTCAGATGATGTGGTTGTTGTGTCACCTGTAGTAGTGGTGGTTGTGTCACCTGTAGTAGTGGCGGTTGTGTCACCTGTAGTAGTGGTTTCAGATGATGTGGTTGTTGTGTCACCTGTAGTAGTGGTGGTTGTGTCACCTGTAGTAGTGGTGGTTGTGTCATCTGTAGTAGTTGTTTCAGATGTTGTGGTGGTTGTGTCACCTGTAGTTGTGCTGGTTGTGTCATCTGTAGTAGTTGTTTCAGATGTTGTGGTGGTTGTGTCACCTGTAGTAGTGGTGGTTGTGTCACCTGTAGTAGTGGTTTCAGATGATGTGGTTGTTGTGTCACCTGTAGTAGTGGTGGTTGTGTCACCTGTAGTAGTGGTGGTTGTGTCATCTGTAGTAGTGGTTTCAGATGATGTGGTTGTTGTGTCACCTGTAGTAGTGGTGGTTGTGTCACCTGTAGTAGTGGTGGTTGTGTCATCTGTAGTAGTTGTTTCAGATGTTGTGGTGGTTGTGTCACCTGTAGTTGTGCTGGTTGTGTCATCTGTAGTAGTTGTTTCAGATGTTGTGGTGGTTGTGTCACCTGTAGTAGTGGTGGTTGTGTCATCTGTAGTAGTGGTTTCAGATGATGTGGTTGTTGTGTCACCTGTAGTAGTGGTGGTTGTGTCACCAGTAGTAGTGGTCTCAGATGACGTGGTGGTTGTGTCATCCTGTAGTAGTGGTGGTTGTGTCACCAGTGTAGTGGTTTTCAGATGTGGTGGTTGTGTGGTGGTTGTGTCATCATCTGTAGTAGTGGTTTCCAGATGTTGTGGTGGTTATGTCACCTGTTGTAGTGTGCTGGTTGTGTCACCTGTAGTAGTTGTTTTCAGATGACGTGGTGGTTGTGTCATCTGTAGTAGTGGTGGTTGTGTCACCTGTAGTTGTGGTGGTTGTGTCAGCTGTAGTTGTGGTGGTTGTGTCACCTGTAGTTGTGGTGGTTGTGTCAGCTGTAGTTGTGCTGGTTGTGGCAGCTGTAGTAGTGGTGGTTGTGTCATCTCTAGTAGTGGATTCAAGTATTATGGCGGTTGTTTCGGGTGTTGTAGTTGTTCCAGTTCTTGTTGTGGAACCTGCTGTTGTGGTTCCAGTGGTACCAGTTTCAGGTGTTTCAGGTGGTGTCATTGTTCCAGCTGTTGTAGTGGCCGTTCCGGATGTTGTTCTTGTGGAACCTGCTGTTGTGGTTCCAGTGGTACCAGTTTCAGGTGTTTCAGGTGGTGTCATTGTTCCAGCTGTTGTAGTGGCCGTTCCAGATGTTGTTCTTGTGGAACCTGCTGTTGTGGTTCCAGTGGTACCAGTTTCAGGTGTTGTGGCAGTTGTTTCAAGTGTTGTAGTTGTTCCAGTTGTTGTGGAACTGGTTGTTGTGGAACTGGTTGTTTCAGATGTTGAGGTTCTGGCTGTAGTGGTTGTGTCGCCTGAAATAGTTCCAGCTGTCATAGTGCTTGTTTCAACAGTGTTGGTGGCTGTTGAAGCTGTTGTGGTGGTTGTGGCACCTGAAGTCATGCTTTCAACTGTAGTTATGGTTGTTTCAGGTATTGTTGTCATGGTGGTTGTGTCATCTGTTCTAGAGTTTCCAGATGGCATCGTGGTTGCTCTAGTTATAATGGAAGTTGTTGTTCCACCCAACCAGGTAGTTGTTCCAGCTGTCATGGTAGTTTCAGAGGTCATTCCAGCTGTCATGGTGGTTTCAGAGGTCATTCCAGCTGTCATGGTGGTTTCAGAGGTCATTCCAGCTGTCATGGTGGTTTCAGAGGTCATTCCAGCTGTCATGGTAGTTTCAGAGGTCATTCCAGCTGTCATGGTAGTTTCAGAGGTCATTCCAGCTGTCATGGTAGTTTCAGAGGTCATTCCAGCTGTCATGGTAGTTTCAGAGGTCATTCCAGCTGTCATGGTAGTTTCAGAGGTCATTCCAGCTGTCATGGTAGTTTCAGAGGTCATTCCAGCTGTCATGGTAGTTTCAGAGGTCATTCCAGCTGTCGAAATGGTTGTTCCACTTGTCCTAGTGCCCAAGCTTCCTGTCACTGTTGCTGATCCTGTTGTAGTGTCTGATGACGCAGGCATGTTTGACGTCGTCGAATAATAAATTGCTGGAAACATTAATTTATATTGATACAGACTATTGGTGTTAATTGAACATTTAACACTGCAGTCAACAATATTCCTGCCGCAATAACACTGAGTAAGTAATCTGTACCAGAAAAGCACAGGAAAAACATTGTGATACATGAAATTCCTTTCTTCAATATTACAAGTCACATGTAGATCTGACCAGCAGATGCCATCTGCCCAATGAATACTGCTTGAGGTGCAGCAAATTTGGCAGAGGTTAGAAGGCCATCAGAAATAGTGGTCCAGAATAGTGGTTGCTGTGTTACAGCTGGGATATTGCTGAGTGAAGATTGGAGATAATCTTAAACTTTGAAACTGGAGTACACAAGAACCTAAACTGTTTGGTTCATTTAAAATCATGTTTGAGCAAAATGTTCGTATCATCGTCTGGAATCTTCTAGTGATGAATGGTAGGCTTAATATCTTAAAACAAAGCCATAAAATATTTTATGTGGTAAATTTCTCGGGAGAACATAATACAATAATCGATGGTAATCCCTTGATCGAGGTAATTAGTTGTATTATTAGAAGTATTTGTTTTGAAAAATGGAAATGTTTTGTTATCACTTGATTAGCAGACAGGTGAAACTAACGACAGGTGTGACATACCTGTACATATCATTCCAAAGACGTAGTCCTTCATCAGCTGCAGCTCACTGAGATGCTGGCCCTTCATGCAGTTGAGGGACGCTGGAGCTGAAGCAATAGCTTCAATCTCATCCACATCCGCATCTTCGACCCCAACGACAAAGATATGTATTCCTGCCGCCTTGGCCTCATCAGCCATCGTGATGGCAGACGTGGACATAATGTTTGATGCCGAATCAGTAATGAGGATGGCCACGTTGGGAACGTCCGGCCTGTCTCCTGCAGACTCCATGAACACCTGCTGCCTCACCGCCCACAGACCCAGAGCGATGTTGGTGAAAGACCAACTCTGGTACTGGACACCACCGATGGCGCTGATGATGGCCTCTCTGCTGGAATATGTATTCAGTTGTAACTCTATCTTAATGTTGACGTCAAATGTGATGAGGGCAACTCGAACCTTCCCATCGTCAGTGCTGGCTGATTGGAGGATGTGGGTTAGGAAGGTTTCGGTAAGGTTTGGCGCTACTGTTCCAATCTGAGAATGAATCACGAACACCACATCTAATGGGGCTCCTGAGCAATCTTCAGACACCGCTGAAATAAAGTGAATATCAGGTGTAATTAAAGTGTGACCACTTTGTAGGGCTGCAACGAATACACTATGTGGCGAATATGATACGTATCATGAATATTGGGTAACGAATACGAATAATTATTCACGAATACAATATTGTAGTTAAGTCATTGATGCACAATATGGAACGCCCATGTTGACAGTTTTGATTCGTCACAGCAATAACCAGTGATCTCACTCAAATTTGGTATGTAATAGTTATAGTCAGCAGTACCATGTGCAGTCTTTCCAAACTAACATGACTTGCACTACTGCAATGCTAGTACAAGTTCCATTCTTGCATATCTCACTTTTGAAAGGGACATAATGGTTCAAGTAAAACATGCTGCCTTAAAAAAATCATAAATATTCGTTAATATTCGGTTCTGGTGACCACGAATAATGAATTGAATTCATGAAGGGCTACGATTCGATTCACCGAATATGCGAGTGAATCGTTACAGCCATACCACTTTGTAAGTTAACACTAGTTGAATAAAAGGCAAGTGTTAGGATTAAGGTAAATTTTAATTGACTGAAAAAACATGACATATTACACTAAAACATCATGAATGCTCCGGACCCGTGAAGGTCCGGGTTAGAATATTGATCTTCAGTAACCCATGCTTGTCGTAAGAGGCAACCAACGGGATTGGGTGGTCAGGCTCGCTGACTGGGTTGACACATGTCATCGGTTTCCAATTGCACAAATCGATGCTTATGCTGTTGATCACTGTATTGTCTGGTCCAGACTCGATTATTTACAGACCGCCATATAGCTGGAATATTGCTGAGTGCGGCGTAAAACTAAACTTATTCACTCACTCACTCATGAATCCTCCGTAAAATATACAATGGAAAAACAAGTTAAAGTGTTACGATTTTCAATAAGGCCAGACCAATGTAATTATTGTTTTACTGATTTTTGTCCTCAGAAAACCAAAAGGCAGGAGGGGGAAAAAAAATCACCAGTCAAAGAAATATTCCTTCAAAAATACTAAAAGTATTTTACTTTTTGGCAATTTATGAAGTGTATATGGGGCAAAAAAACAATCTAAAAAAATTTCTTGTCAGTTTAAATTTTTGGCCAATACAAATATTAGGATTTTATTTTTGAGAGGAGAAAATTAATTTATATATTTTTTCTTATTCTTGAAACAATACGACCGGCGGATTTATAAAACAAGAAATAAAATTGGTCTGGCCTAAGAGTTCTTTGAAAATACTGGCATGGTGGATGGATGCTCAGCTTGCACGTGAGAGACTGAGACCGTGTAGAAATCTATGCAGCGCATGCATCTCTCGGGCTTTGTTCGGCGCCGCCAGAGGTTGATGAATTATATCCAAATAAATGTATTTATTTAGTGCAATAATTTGATGCATAGTTGATCTGGCAATAGCAGTTTGAAACAGTGACCAAGATTTGTGTTTAGTTCCTACTAAGATATGACATACCAGTACATTATTTTTTCCTCATCACAAACTTGGCTCAGAGGCGTACTAAAGGCAGTTCACGGGTTATTCATAATAGGCTTACATGATAACTTGATGAATGAGTGAGGTGAAAATTGATGAAATTGAAGTTGACAATTGGGTCAGTAAGTTGAATGTTGGATAAGGTTATGCATAATCAAAGGAGACCAGAGTTTCTCTTAAATTTCAGAAACTGCTGAGTTCAAGACTTTTAAAGACTTGCATGAGCTATATTGGGTATATATGATTCTGGCTCGGCAGGAAACACTAATGTGTATTATTTGTGTCTTGAAGCTATTTAGGGAGTTATATAGGATTCCAAACAGATTGGCAGACAAATTAAACCAAATGTTTTTATCAAATTTTTACTAAACTGTGTGGTATTTTTACATTGAATTCAATGCAGTAATGTTCATCCAACAAGCAGTTTAGCCTCTGTCTCTTGTTTGGCTCTGTTATAAGTGAAATACAAGTCCCCTCTTACACAGTAATTATGTTAGTTATTAGTTCTAAATGTATCATAAACAACTTGGACGTTTATAATTCCAAAATGAAATATCACTAACTGAGAATATGGACAATGCATTTCTAAAAAAAAAGATGTCTAAATTGAGGTCAGGATGTTAATTATTTCCAGATGCCCAACTTCCAATCATTTAAATGTACCTGGGTTCCTACAGATGAAGAGAATTGCTATATTTATTTCCTTTCATCATGAACGCATCACATAAATTGTCTTACAAGTTCTAACTCTAAATGCCTATGTGGTGATATTTGTTTGACCTGCTTTCCAGACACTAAAAATCCCCTCAGATCTGAATTTTAATTTCTTTTGACTCTTCGAGCAACCAAAACTGTAAACTCTGGCTATCTGTCATCTTTTGACAGAGTGAAATAATCTCCTACAACTGAGAAGTCTACAAAAGTTTCAATCGTTCCATCATGGAATAATAATTCATACAAAATTCATTATTCATTATTACCACTACAAGCAATATATTAGAATTCAGATATTAGGAAAATATAAATATAGAATATTAGTAATAGCTTAGAGACAGACTGTAGTCAACAGTTGTAAAACTCATCTCACAGACATACTATTGAAAAAGGTATAAATTACGGCTACACAATTTCACAGATATTCAAGGTAAAATCCTAGCCTAAGGTATTGAGGACTCAAGCCTGTTAGCAACCCTTTCAGTAATTCAGAGTTATGACCAGACGATTAAATGAACTACTTTCATAAAGTAAACATGTCACCATCTATATTACAAGACTTTAAGCAAACACCAATTAAGGGTTATAAAGACATGGCCCACAGTAAATGCATCTATTGTAATCCAAGCACCTATAATTAACACATCAGATTAGGCTCGTTAAGATCTAGCCCAGGGTAAGCATCCAAGCATCCAGTAAAAGTGCCATCGAGATTAGTGCCAGTTGAAATAGGATTAACAGGATTAAGAGTAATTGCCTTGTCTTGTCATTAGTAGGACACACCCCATTTTGCATATTCTGTATTTGATAGGCTAATGTAGGTTACTCCCATTTTTGTATCAGTGAACCAATCGTAATCTCTTTATTGTTTTATTTGTAGATAAAAAGTCTCTAACTGCATTTGTCCATTAGTAGGGTTTAGACTCCCAACACAGGTCAGCTCTAGCCCTCAGCCCAGAGGGTTGTACCAACTCTCTGTGGCCACCCCATGTTACTCCGTTATTGTAAATAAAACTGTAATTAGCTTCTTGTGACTTCGTACTCTTTTGCTGAGTTAATTCCCCCAAGCAGACCAGCACGTCAGATAGATAAGGGGTTTCACCGGAACCATCACTTGGACCCTAGACCCTTATCATAATAGTTTACTCATGCCTAAAAACTCACCTGTTACTAATCGCCTTAACTTTTTTTTAAAGATATTGATTTTTTTATATTGCGCTCTCCAAGCCTGCATTTTGGTGAGTAATTTGTTTATAATTTTTATTGTTGTTGTTGTTTCCATCATGCAGTCTCTATGTGAAATACTTCCATTTACAGTTCATGTCCACAGATGCATTGAATATTTTTAATAAAACATTAAAGTTTGTCCTCAGCTACATTTTTTTAAGAAGTGGTAATTTCATCTTATAATTAATTCATTATGTCCTGGAACACATCAAACGAATGCAAATCATGGTATCAAGCCAGTGAAACCATGTTGAAGCTGCCTTGTGTGTGTGTTCTACATGGGAGAGCTTCTGAAAAAGATGTTCTATTTGTTACTTACTCTACGGAGGTGTGAAGCTGGGTAGAGCTGCATCCGCCTCTCCTGAAAGTACAAAACACGTTAATATTAATGTGCTGCGATTAGGTGCCTGACTCTGAGGGTGTGGGTTTGAATCCCTGATGGGATACAACCTAACAAATGAACTAGAATCTGTACTTTACTAAGAAAGTGTAATCCTAAATATAACATGTGTTACATTTTACCAGTTTCTAAATGGCATTGTGTATTCACAGCTTTCAGATGTGGGAGCTGTGCCAATACACATTTGTCAGAGGGGTACACAGAGGGGTACACAAAGTCAGTAATCTAAACTACCCCAGTCTCACTTACATTTTCGTGGTGGCTGAGTGGGCTAGACGACTGACTTTGCAGTGTTCACGAATAGCGTCTGACCCTCTGACAAATCCGGCAGATTCGCCAATGGTCTGATAGAAGTCTACAACCCTGCCGGCCCCAGTGTCTGACTATTTTTCACAGTGACTTTGACTGAAGTTGTTATATGTGACATATGACACTTGTTTGCTGTTTATACATCTTATGTTTGTTAATAATTTCAATGCCAGTTATGAGAAATGTTAAATCTGAAATGTTTATTTAATTTTATTCTATGGGTCCTGTGAATTTTCAATGGGTCAAACAGACATCTGAAACTTACAGGACCGAATGTCTTGTTACTTTGTAACACCATTCGTGAACACTGACTTTGTGTGCTGGAGATCAGGTGCCTGTAACTGAGGGTGTGTGCTATCAGGTGGCCATGTATCTGATCTGAGGTGTGTGCTGGCGATCAGGTGCCTGTATCTGAGGGTGTGTGCTGGCGATCAGGTGCCTGTATCTGAGGGTGTGTGCTGGCGATCAGGTGCCTGTATCTGAGGGTGTGTGCTGGCGATCAGGTGCCTGTATCTGAGGGTGTGTGCTGGCCGGGCGATCAGGTGCCTGTATCTGAGGGTGTGTGCTGGCGATCAGGTGCCTGTATCTGAGGGTGTGTGCTGGCGATCAGGTGCCTGTATCTGAGGGTGTGTGCTGGCGATCAGGTGCCTGTATCTGAGGGTGTGTGCTGGCGATCAGGTGCCTGTATCTGAGGGTGTGTGCTGGCGATCAGGTGCCTGTATCTGAGGGTGTGTGCTGGCGATCAGGTGCCTGTATCTGAGGGTGTGTGCTGGCGATCAGGTGCCTGTATCTGAGGGGTGTGTGTGCTGGCGATCAGGTGCCTGTATCTGAGGGTGTGTGCTGGCCATCAGGTGCCTGTATCTGAGGGTGTGTGCTGGCGATCAGGTGCCTGTATCTGAGGGTGTGTGCTGGCGATCAGGTGCCTGTATCTGAGGGTGTGTGCTGGCCATCAGGTGCCTGTATCTGAGGGTGTGTGCTGGCGATGGCATCAGGTGCCTGTATCTGAGGGTGTGTGCTGGCGATCAGGTGCCTGTATCTGAGGTGTGTGCTGCGATCAGGTGCCTGTATCTGAGGGTGTGTGTGATGCATGACTGGCGATCAGGTGCCTGTATCTGAGGGGTGTGTGATCAGGGCTGTATCTGAGGGTGTGTGCCTGTATCTGAGGTATCTGTATCTGAGGGTGTGTGCTGGCGATCAGGTGCCTGAGGGGTGTGCTGGCGATCAGGTGCCTGTATCTGGCGATCAGGTGCCTGTATCTGAGGGTGTGTGCTGGCGATCAGGTGCCTGTATCTGAGGGTGTGTGCTGGCGATCAGGTGCCTGTATCTGAGGTGTGTGCTGGCGATCAGGTGCCTGTATCTGAGTGTGTGATGGCGATCATCAGGTGCCTGTATCTGAGTGGTGTGTGCTGGCTGGAGGGTGTGGCGTGGCCATCAGGTGCCTGTATCTGAGGGTGTGCGCTGGCCATCAGGTGCCTGTATCTGAGGGTGTGCTTATCGCCTGTATCTGAGCTGGCGATCAGGTGCCTGTATCTGAGTGTGTGGTGCTGGTGCCTGTATCTGAGGGTGTGTGCTGGCTTATCAGGTGCCTGTATCAGGTGCCTGTATCTGCTGGCGCCCATCAGGTGGTATCTGAGGGTGTGTGGCGATCAGGTGCCTGTATCTGAGCCTGTGCCTGCCTGTATCTGATCTGGGGGTGTGTGCTGGCCATCAGGTGCCTGTATCTGAGGGTGTGTGCTGGCGATCAGGTGCCTGTATCTGAGGGTGTGTGCTGGCGATCAGGTGCCTGTATCTGAGGGTGTGTGCTGGCGATCAGGTGCCTGTATCTGAGGGTGTGTGCTGGCCATCAGGTGCCTGTATCTGAGGGTGTGTGTGCGATGGCGATCAGGTGCCTGTATCTGAGGGTGTGTGCTGGCGATCAGGTGCCTGTATCTGAGGGTGTGTGATGGCGATCAGGTGCCTGTATCTGAGGGTGTGTGCTGGCGATCAGGTGCCTGTAACTGAGGGTGTGTGCTGGCGATCAGGTGCCTGTATCTGAGGGTGTGTGCTGGCGATCAGGTGCCTGTATCTGAGGATCAGGTGCCTGTGTGATGGCGATCAGGTGCCTGTATCTGAGGGTGTGTGCTGGCGATCAGGTGCCTGTATCTGAGGGTGTGTGCTGGCCATCAGGTGCCTGTATCTGAGGTGCCTGTATCTGAGGGTGTGTGCTGGCGATCAGGTGCCTGTATCTGAGGGTGTGTGCTGGCGATCAGGTGCCTGTATCTGAGGGTGTGTGCTGGCGATCAGGTGCCTGTATCTGAGGGTGTGTGCTGGCGATCAGGTGCCTGTATCTGAGGGTGTGTGCTGGCCATCAGGTGCCTGTATCTGAGGGTGTGGGATGGCGATCAGGTGCCTGTATCTGAGGGTGTGTGCTGGCGATCAGGTGCCTGTATCTGAGGGTGTGTGCTGGCGATCAGGTGCCTGTATCTGAGGGTGTGGGCTGGCCATCAGGTGCCTGTATCTGAGGGTGTGGGATGGCGATCAGGTGCCTGTATCTGAGGGTGTGTGCTGGCGATCAGGTGCCTGTATCTGAGGGTGTGATGCTACGCAAAGTATCTGAGGGTGTGGGATGGCCATCAGGTGCCTGTATCTGAGGGTGTGGGATGGCGATCAGGTGCCTGTATCTGAGGGTGTGTGCTGGCCATCAGGTGCCTGTATCTGAGGGTGTGTGCTGGCGATCAGGTGCCTGTATCTGAGGGTGTGGGATGGGCCTCCACAAACAAAAGTACTAGAATTGGTACTTTACTGAGAAAGTTTTATCGAAAAACTAACATGTTACATTTGACCACTTTCTAAATGGCATTGGTTATTCATAACATCAATATTTAGCATAAAAAATTATTTTGTTTATGTCTAGTTTACAACACAGACAGTAATATACGATATCAGCAAGGGGCAGTGGGGTAGCCTAGTGGTTAAAACATTTGCTTGTCATGCCTAAGACCCAGGCTTGATTCCCACATGGGTATAATATATGAAGCCCTATTCTGGTGTCACCTGCCATAATGCTGGAATATTCCTAAAAGTGGCATAAAACCAAACTCTCTCTCTCACTCATATCAGCAACAGTTTGGAAGTAAACCAGGGATCCATTTAAGCATTAAGCTTGGTCACTCCTCATAAAGGCTGATAGGGGTTGCAATCACACACTGATGCACTAGTTACATAGATGCCTTCCAGTAGGGCTGGGATGGGTCCAAATATTCTACCCGGGTACCCCAACCCCTATTACCCTACCCTACCTGGATACCCGTTATGTAAATTCCTGACATCAAATTTGCAATAAATGGCAATATATTCTTCAGCTTGGAGGCTAAAATCTCAAGGTTTTCAATATCTTAACCATGTATTATATTCAAAAGAACTGGCTGTAAATTATAGCTATATCTTCAAAGACGATACGACTTTTTAATTATGAAAGAAGAACATATTACATTGTTTAATTTATTAGTCACATCATAACGGGCCCGGGTATTGAGACGGGTACCCACCTGTCCCAGGTATCCGGGTTATCTATCCCAGCCCTACCTTCCAGGGTCATGCATGTTGCATTGAAAGTTAGAAACAGCTTTATTTTGTGGAACTAGTTAAAAATAGGGGGTTTATCTTGATCTGATTAGAAGTCATTCTGCCCAAGTCTGCAGCTAGTGCACCCTTGAAGATCCGGGTTAGAATTGATCTTCAGTAACACACGCTTTTCGTAAGAGGCGACTAACGGGATCGGGTGGTCAGGCTCGCTGACTTGGTTGACACATGTCATCATATCCCACTTACGTAGATCGATGCTCATGCTGTTGATCACATGAATATGTGGTGCAGACTCGATTGTTTACAGACGTTATATAGATGGAATATTGTTGAGTGTGCCTCCGTGGTGTAGTGGTTAGAGCGTCCGCCCGGAGAGTGGAAGGTCGCGGGTTCTATCCCCGACCGCATCATGCGAAAAGACGTTAAAATATGGTACTTGTTGGTCCCTGCCTAGCGCTTGGCATTAATGGGTACAACAAGGACTGGTCAGCTCGGAATCAGTATAATGTGTCTGAGTGGGGTATTCATGCTTCACTGCGGCATGGTATCTCAGTGAGCTAGCACTATAAACCCAGCTTAAGTCTGGGCTAGTACAAGCAGCAGCACATACACATACACACGCATGCACGTCGTCATATGAGCGAAATATTCTCAAGCATGACCTCACCTCACTCATTCACTCGTGTCGGTACAAATTCCCAAACTATAAATATGTCCCAGTATATGATGTCCCAGATACCAGCCAGTACTGCACTAAATACAGGTATCATGTGTCCTATGTCATGAAGTGCAAGTATTGTTGTGACAACATGGAAAGGCTCATGGGAAATCAGTCCTTAATTACCCCATTCCCAGCAACTATGAAACTCATGTGGAGAAGCTTGTCAATTCATTGTTGTAGGCTACAAAAAAAGTTTGAAAAGTCTTTCATCAAAAGAAGACTAATCTACATCACGAACACAGTGGTACAGATAAGCTGTGTATCTGCGTACATTACGCAAATATTTATGGGAAAACTCAATTCCTATTAAGTCTATTGCGTACAAGTACGCTTGAAATTTTGTAAAAACTCAATTAATGTGATCTTACATGCGTACACACAAACATGTCAAATCTTAGCTTACCTACCGGGGGATAGATAAAATAACTGAGGTATATTTAGAGGTTCTATTTCAGGAACTTGGCAACTTGGAGTCTTTCTTACAGTTTCTCATATTACAGATCAAATATAAATAACAAACATTAACATTTAAACTTTACTATAGATTTAAAATTAATGGAAAATAGCAAAATACCCAATTGAGTTTGAGTGAGGTAGGAACAATTTATTTGGTTACTCAAAGGACAATTTTAGGATACCCATTTGAGATGAACACCAGCGAGTACATAACTCAATGACCCAAAAAGTTACCTGCAGCTCTGCCAACAGCCTGTGCTGGACTTACAGGGTGACTTGGAGGATTTGTGGACTGGTATCTGGGTCATGTATTTAAGTGAGGGGTTTTATGCTGCTTTTAATAATGTCCCAGCAATGTGATGGCAGGGAACACCAGAAATGGGCTCCACACATTATACCCATGTGGGGAATCAAACCCAGGTCTTTAGCGTGATGAGTGAACGCTTTAACCACTAGGCTGTGGGGGAGGATTTAGTGGTCACTCATCTATTGTCAGAATATACAACTGTAAAATATTTGAAAAAGGTGTCACGAAATGTCCTTGGGACTTTTAAAGGTTTTAATATATATTCATGAATACAACTGGTCAGTTGTATCATATATTAAATTTAGGATTACAATTGTTTGGTAAGTTCCAAATTTCTTCTCTGTTGTGTCCAATCGTTGCCTATTCTGTTATAAAAAAATAAGTATTTAGTAAACCCTCAACTTTTAATTGTATATATCTGAACCAAGGTGAGCTTCTGAACCTGTGGTAGTCTGGTGGTTAACTGTCATATCCTATAAGATTTGACCATATACAACACATGGACAATCTGAAATGTGTTCACTCTTCACTCTTCAGTTCATAATAATATTTGAACATGACAAACACTTTTAGTTTTGGGGCGATTGAGAATCAGAGATGATGATTTTGATAATGATGATGAGTATGATGATAATGATAATTACAATGACAGTAGTGATTACAGTGATGATGATGATAATGATAATTACAATGACAGTAGTGATTACAGTGATGATGATGATAATGATAATTACAATGACAGTAGTGATTACAGTGATGATGATAATGATAATTACAATGACAGTAGTGATTACAGTGATGATGATGATAATGATAATTACAATGACAGTAGTGATTACAGTGATGATGATGATGATAATGATAATTACAATGACAGTAGTGATTACAGTGATGATGATAATGATAATTACAATGACAGTAGTGATTACAGTGATGATGATGATAATGATGATTATGATAATTACAATGACAGTAGTGATTACAGTGATGATGATGATGATGATGATAATGATAATTACAATGACAGTAGTGATTACAGTGATGATGATGATAATGATAATTACAATGACAGTAGTGATTACAGTGATGATGATAATGATAATTACAATGACAGTAGTGATTACAGTGATGATGATAATGATAATTACAATGACAGTAGTGATTACAGTGATGATGATAATTACAATGACAGTAGTGATTACAGTGATGATGATGATAATGATAATTACAATGACAGTAGTGATTACAGTGATGATGATGATGATGATGATAATGATAATTACAATGACAGTAGTGATTACAGTGACAGTAGTGATTATGATGATAATGATAATTACAATGACAGTAGTGATTACAGTGATGATGATGATAATGATAATTACAATGACAGTAGTGATTACAGTGATGATGATGATAATGATAATTACAATGACAGTAGTGATTACAGTGATGATGATGATAATGATAATTACAATGACAGTAGTGATTACAGTGATGATGATGATAATGATAATTACAATGACAGTAGTGATTACAGTGATGATGATAATGATAATTACAATGACAGTAGTGATTACAGTGATGATGATAATGATAATACAATGACAATGACAGATAGTGATTGACAGTAGTGATTACATGATGATGATAATGATAATTACAATGACAGTAGTGATTACAGTGATGATGATAATTACAATGACAGTAGTGATTACAGTGATGATGATGATAATGATAATTACAATGACAGTAGTGATTACAGTGATGATGATGATGATAATGATAATTACAATGACAGTAGTGATTACAGTGATGATGATGATGATAATTACAATGACAGTAGTGATTACAGTGATGATGATAATTACAATGACAGTAGTGATTACAGTGATGATGATGATGATAATGATAATTACAATGACAGTAGTGATTACAGTGATGATGATAATGATAATTACAATGACAGTAGTGATTACAGTGATGATGATGATGATAATTACAATGACAGTAGTGATTACAGTGATGATGATGATAATGATAATTACAATGACAGTAGTGATTACAGATGATGATAATGATAATTACAATGACAGTAGTGATTACAGTGATGATGATGATAATGATAATTACAATGACAGTAGTGATTACAGTGATGATGATGATGATAATTACAATGACAGTAGTGATTACAGTGATGATGATGATAATGATAATTACAATGACAGTAGTGATTACAGTGATGATGATGATGATGATAATGATAATTACAAAGACAGTAGTGATTACAGTGATGATGATGATAATGATAATTACAATGACAGTAGTGATTACAGTGATGATGATGATGATAATTACAATGACAGTAGTGATTACAGTGATGATGATGATAATGATAATTACAATGACAGTAGTGATTACAGTGATGATGATGATGATGATGATAATGATAATTACAAAGACAGTAGTGATTACGATGATGATGATGATGATGATAATGATAATTACAAAGACAGTAGTGATTACAGTGATGATGATGATAATGATAATTACAATGACAGTAGTGATTACAGTGATGATGATAATGATAATTACAATGACAGTAGTGATTACAGTGATGATGATGATAATGATAATTACAATGACAGTAGTGATTACAGTGATGATGATGATGATAATGATAATTACAATGACAGTAGTGATTACAGTGATGATGATGATGATAATGATAATTACAATGACAGTAGTGATTACAGTGATGATGATGATGATGATAATGATAATTACAATGACAATGACAGTGATACAGTGATGATGATGATGATGATAATGATAATTACAATGACAGTAGTGATTACAGTGATGATGATGATAATGATAATTACAATGACAGTAGTGATTACAGTGATGATGATGATGATAATGATAACAATGACAGTAGTGATTACAGTGATGATGATGATAATGATAATTACAATGACAGTAGTGATTACAGTGATGATGATGATGATAATGATAATTACAATGACAGTAGTGATTACAGTGATGATGATGATGATAATGATAATTACAATGACAGTAGTGATTACAGTGATGATGATGATGATAATGATAATTACAATGACAGTAGTGATTACAGTGATGATGATGATAATGATAATTACAATGACAGTAGTGATTACAGTGATGATGATGATGATAATGATAATTACAATGACAGTAGTGATTACAGTGATGATGATAATTACAATGACAGTAGTGATTACAGTGATGATGATGATAATGATAATTACAATGACAGTAGTGATTACAGTGATGATGATGATGATGATGATAATGATAATTACAATGACAGTAGTGATTACAGTGATGATGATGATAATGATAATTACAATGACAGTAGTGATTACATGATGATGATAATGATAATTACAATGACAGTAGTGATTACAGATGATGATGATGATAATGATAATTACAATGACAGTAGTGATTACAGTGATGATGATGATAATTACAATGACAGTAGTGATTACAGTGATGATGATGATAATGATAATTACAATGACAGTAGTGATTACAGTGATGATGATGATGATGATAATGATAATTACAATGACAGTAGTGATTACAGTGATGATGATGATGATGATAATGATAATTACAATGACAGTAGTGATTACAGTGATGATGATGATAATGATAATTACAATGACAGTAGTGATTACAGTGATGATGATGATGATGATAATGATAATTACAATGACAGTAGTGATTACAGTGATGATGATGATAATGATAATTACAATGACATGACAGTGAGTGATTACAGTGATGATGTGATGATGATAATGATAATTACAATGACAGTGGTGATTACAGTGATGATGATGATAATGATGATTACAATGACAGTAGTGATTACAGTGATGATGATGATAATGATTACAATGACAGTATGATTACAGTGATGATGAGATATGTAATTACAAAGTGATGATGATGATGATGATGATAATTACAATGACAGTAGTGATTACAGTGATGATGATAATTACAATGACAATTACATGATAATGATAATTAGTGATTACAGTGATGAGTGATGATGATAATGATGATAATTACAATGACAGTAGTGATTACAGTGATGATGATAATTACAATGACAGTAGTGATTACAGTGATGATGATGATAATGATAATTACAATGACAGTAGTGATTACAGTGATGATAATGATGATAATTACAATGACAGTAGTGATTACAGTGATGATGATAATGACAATTACAATGACAGTAGTGATTACAGTGATGATGATTACTATGACAGTGATGATTGTGATGATGATGATGATGATGATGATGATGATGATGATGGAAATTAGGAACCCTGGCAGTACAACAGTAGTGATAATGGTGATGATAACATCAATGACAGTGATTACTATAACAGTGATGATTACTATAACAGTGATGATTACGATGACAGTGATGATTACGAATGGACACCAAAATGTTTTGAATATTGCTACATAGTTACTTACTGATGTACCCTGGTTTGTCAAGACACCAGAATGTCCAAAATAGTACACAGATCTTCATCGCAGAGACCCTTCATTAGACAGATCCTGAACCACAGCGTTCCCCATCAGACTGAGCTGGTCCCAACTATGGTGAAGAAGTAACACTCTAACATTGTCTCTGTAGCTGATATGTATTTCTTACTACATGTAATCAATAGCTGTGATGTACACTTGCTATCATGGACTTGTAATTACCGTAATTCCAGTAGTGTGTTCTCATCATAAAATCGACCGCCTCCGTGGTTTAGTGGTTAGAGCGTCCGACTGGTCGGCTCGGAGTCAGTATAATGTGTCTGAGTGGGGTAATCATGCTTCACTGCGGCATGGTATCTCAGTGGGCTAGCACTATAAAACCAGTTTAAGTCTTGGCTAGTACAAGCAGCAGCACATACACATACACACGCATGCACGTCGTCATATGAGCGAAATATTCTCCAGCAACATTAAACCCAATTTCAACTCACCTCACCTCATCATAAAATCATTGATGACTTAAATTTGTCTTTTCAAAACGTTTTGACAACTGATTAAATGCGATCTTTGTCTTGCCTTTTCTTTTATATGATTAAATTTATGTATTATTGGATCCAAAAGTCAGAGTAGGTTGTGTTAAGTATTTGATTCCATTTTTTCTAAAACAAGGCCAAATTATTTACCTCTTTTTATGAAAAAAATAAAGGAACGTGATTTGATTGGTTGTTGATTGAGAAATTAGCCAATAGCTGTGAGGCTTTCATAGTGATCTTTGCAAAGAACTAGTACTTGTTGATGCCCTGTCTGGCACTTAGAGTGGAAAAACAAGGACAGGGCACACATGCACCAAGTTATCTGTGACTGCAACTCTCATAATCCAAAACAGTGTAGATAGTCTTGTGCTAAGATTACTTTGTCCAAGTAGGTCCTGTTCTTGTTACCAACAAGTACCATCTTTTAACATGGTTTGGTACAATACATCCAGGCCGCAAACTCTTTTTGCAGATGCTCCAGACCATACCCGTGAAGATCCGGGTTAGAATTGGTCTTCAGTAACCATGCTTCTTGTAAGAGGTGACTAACGGGATTGGATGGTCGGGATCTCTGACTTGGTTGACATATGTCATCATATCCCAATTTTGTACATCAGTTTTCATGCTGTTGATCACTGGATTGTCTGGTATGTACTCGATTATGTACAGATAGCCGCTATACAGCTGGAATATTGCTGAGTGTGGCATTAAAGTCTAGACCATGGAACCTGTTGGTGTTCCAGTAACCGTATCTGTTAATAATAGTGACTTTTGTTCTTTAAACAAATATGTTGATGGTTTATGTTGTTCATGTACATCAAGAAGAAATCTTTTTATAAAATTGGGCAGGCCTGAGGATATCATCCGACAGCCTTTTTTTTGTTTCATTTTTTATATAACGTTGATCTGTTTTGTAAATAAACTTACAAAAACAATTTAAAGGCCTTAGATATGTAAGTTGTATTTTATTTCATATACATCTAAAAATGTTAATGAATGTTAAATAAAAATTTAAAAATAGTTCTTAATTGTTTGATATATTTAAAAGATGTTTTATCGATGCATATAGGTGTCAGTTTAAAACCTTTCCAGATTCCAAAATAGTGCAATTTGTTTTAGTTTGTTAAGTATTTACAACAATAATTACGGTAAATGATTGCAGTGTGTTAGTTGAGCTTCCTTGTACAGTACATTCTTGAAGCAGAAACAGTAAAATCCATGAGAAAAGGTTCCTCTTGCTCCATTGATTTTCATGGTTGAATGTTAATTATATGTATTGATCATTGCCTTTTCCTCAACATTTTTTGTTGTCATTATTTACTGTTCCATTGCGATTACTATGATGCGATGTATTGGCAGTACTGGTGTATCACTATTTGAAATGCTAATTGAATATGTATCACAAAGTGTTTGCAAAATGTTGTTTTTCATAATCATATGTATTTTGTCTTGTGTGCAAAGTTTACTAAAATTGGCAAGTCGAATTTAATTATATTTCTCTGCTATATTGTTGCAATATGAAAGTCAGGCCAACACTGACCCGTGAAATTCAGGGTTGAAATTGGTTTTCAGCAACCCATGCTTGGCTTAACTGGTGACAAATGGGATCGGGTGGTCAGACTAACTATCTTCATGGACACATATCATGTATCCCAATACACTAATGCTATGTAACTGAATATAAATATATATAATTTTGATCCTAACAAATAATTAAATTTGAATTGAACAGAAGATGGTGAGATTCAGAGGAAATCTAGACTTTCTTCATAAAGAGCTTTAGCATTGCAGGGAGGGCAAGGTAGAAGGGGAAATAATTTGGTTCAAGGACTATGAGACTAGGTATCCCAATTGCATAGTTCGATGCTCATGACGTTGATCACTGGATTGTCTGGTCCAACACCATATAGCTGGAAAATTGCTGATTGTGGCATTAAAGAACAAACAAACAAACCCAGGTGTCACAAACACACACAGAGGCAAGGCAATTGTTCATCAGTTACAACATCTGCAGTGCACTTTCTTGAATGTTAAACAATGTTTCCCAAACTGTATTATACAATTTTTGATGTACCCAAATACATAGGTTAGCTACAGTAATTCTTCGGTCTATAGTATATTCGTTTGAAATAAGTTATTTAAAAATGCCATTTAGTTATATATGAAGTAATTGTTTTAATATTGATTGTTTTGCTACATCTCAAAAACCTGAAAACCATGCATTGCTTCACAATTGACCAATTGAACAATAACTTCAGTTGTTTTGTTATTGTGTGGGCAGATAAGAGGATATAGAGAAACGATTCAATTGACAGAATGGCGCTGTAGTGGCACTAGCAGATCGATACTTTCACATCAATTGGCTCATATTGTTGCTGTATTGATAGTGGTTGAAAAGCGATGAGTGATATTGATCTGAAAAACTTAACATTCATGGTTCCGTTCCTGGATTGCCCTAAAATATTTTCTTTTTTGTTTTTGGTCATTACCATGACGACTTTCAAGGGTTTCATCAAAATAGTAAACTTGAAAGACCTGTACCATTTCTGGCTTTCCTCCTACGTAAAGCGACCCATGAAGATCCGGGGTAGAATAGGTCTTCAGCAACCCATTCTTGTCATAATAGGCGACTATGCTTGTCGTAAAAGGCGACTAACGGGATCGGGTGGTCAGGCTCGCTGACCACCTTGACACATGTCACTGGTTCCCAATTGCGCAGATCGATGCTCATGCTGTTGATCACTGGATTGTCTGTTCCAGACTCGATTATTTACAGACCGCCGCCATATAGCTGGAATATTGCCGAGTGCGGCGTAAAACTACCCTCACTCACTCCTACGTAAAGCTGAGATTGCAAATTATAACTGAAATATGTTGTGATAAACCCAACTCACTCATGATGTTTTTTGTTTTAGGTAGGGGCAGTGGGGTAGGTCAGTGTATCAAGAGTTTGTTCGTCACGTCAATGATCCGAACCCATGAAGATTAGAATTGGTTAGAATTGGTCTTTACAACCTGTGCTTGTCATGAGAGGCGACTAGTGGGATCAGGTAATTAGGTTTGCTGAATTGGTTGACATATGTCATCGTATCCCAGTTGTGTAGATCGATGCTCATGCTGTTGATCTCTGGATTGTCTTGTCCACACTTGATTATATAGCTATAACTGCCATATACAGTCCGTTTGGCTCAAAAGCGGTCCGACGAATTGCAATCTAACTCGAAAACTAATAAACATAACATACTCAATGAAACGCTGATCATAATCAACACATCATACCCACTCTGTGAGGTTTTTGCAGAATTTTTGTCCTTTCTCTGCACTCCTCCCTCATAACAAACAGTGAACTGTGTCAATATTTTAATGATAGATTGTTAAACAACTTTTCTATTTTTAGGACAAAAATTCTGCAAAAACCTCACAGGGTTGGTATGATGTATTGATTATGATCAGCGTTTCATTGAGTATTTTATGTTTATTAGTTTTCGAGTTAGATTGCAATTCATCGGTCCGCTTTTGAGCCAAACGGACTATAACTGGAATATTACTGGGTGTGGCGTTAAATAACAACCAAACCAAACCAAATCGTCAATGGTCCGGGTTCGATTTTCCTTATGGGTACAATGTTTTATGCCCATTCTGGTGTCCCCTTGAATATTGCTAAAAGTGAAATATAACCATACTCACTCACTCACTCACTCATTTGTTTTAGGTGCAGCTGCTTTCAGAGGCATGATGGATGAAAGGAACAGACATCAGGGGCACGTCTTCACTTTTATGACCAAAGACTTGGCTCTAAATACTCTAGGCTTGTGTCTTTGTGAGTTCTTCTGGAGCAGGAAAGAGCTGAAGTAGTTCATGGTTCTTCTCAATGAGGATTCAAACAGTAGAGAGAAGGAACAGACATCAGTGTCTTCACTTAGATGACCCAACTATTTGGTGGGCTACCAGGTTCCAAGAGCTCTGGGTTTGGCTCTTCATGAGCTCTTGGAGGACAGATCTGAAGTTGCTCATGGCTCAGTGAGAATTCCAGGATAGAATGTATCTGTAGAACCACAAGGCAGTCCATAGAAACAGGTCCCAGTAGACTTTTCTCTCAATTAGCATTCCTGGGCACAAGAGACGAACAGATTTCAAGTATCCCATGCTTGTCTCTCCTTTGTTTGGAGTAGAATACATCTCAAGTATGCTAACTCCAGTGGCTGATTGTAGGATAGAATATATCAAAGAGTATTCCATGCACATTCCAGTATCTCACTTTACATATTCCATGGAAGATAGTTTCCTGGAAGCTTCTCTTCCCATGTGTATTCTGTGGCAGAACAGATCCCCAGTAACCAAACCTTGAGTGTGAGTATCCCAGGTGAGAGGTGTTCCTCTTGTTTGTCTTCCTTGAGGGTGAGGTGAGGTGAAATTGGGTTTTACGTCGTGCTTGAGAATATTTCGCTCATATGACGACATGCATGCGTGTGTATGTGTGGCTGCTTGTACTAGCCCAGACTTAAGCTGGTTTTATAGTGCTAGCCCACTGAGATACCATGCCGCAGTGAAGCATGAATACCCCACTCAGACACATTATACTGACTCCGAGCCGACCAGTCCTTGTTGTACCCAGTGATGCCGAGAGCCAGGCAGGGACCAACAAGTACCATATTTTAACGTCTTTTGGTATGACGCGGTCGGGGATCGAACCTGCGATCTTCCGCTCTCCGGGCGGACGTTCTAACCACTACACCACGGAGACGGTCCTCTTCCTTGAGGGTAATCATGGCAGAGGACCTTGTCTATGTGGGTATAGCAGACAGGATAGGTCCCCAGTACACCATGCTTGTCTGAGTGCAAGTATTCCAGTGTACATACGTCCCCAGTACACCATGCTTGTCTGAGTGCGAGTATTCCAGTGTACACAGGTCCCTAGTACATCATGCTTGTCTGAGTGCGAGTATTCCAGTGTATATAGGTCCATAGGACACCATGCTTGTCTGAGTGGGAGTATTCCAGTGTACATAGGTCCATAGGACACCATGCTTGTCTGAGTGCGAGTATTCCAGTGTACATAGGTCCCCAGTACACCATGCTTGTCTGAGTGCGAGTATTCCAGTGTACATAGGTCCCCAGTACACCATGCTTGTCTGAGTGCAAGTATTGAGTGCAGGTCCCCAGTACACCCGTGCAAGTATTCCAGTGTACATAGGTCCCCAGTACACCATGCTTGTCTGAGTGGGAGTATTCCAGTGTACATAGGTCCCCAGTACACCATGCTTGTCTGAGTGGGAGTATTCCAGTGTACATAGGTCCCCAGTACACCATGCTTGTCTGAGTGCGAGTATTCCAGTATATATAGGTCCCCAGTACACCATGCTTGTCTGAGTGCGAGTATTCCAGTGTACATAGGTCCCAGTACACCATGCTTGTCGAGTCGCGAGTATTCCAGTGTACATAGGTCCCCAGTACACCATGCTTGTCTGAGTGCGAGTATTCCAGTGTACATAGGTCCCAAGTACATGATGCTTGTCTGAGTGCGAGTATTCCAGTGTACATAGGTCCCCAGTACACCATGCTTGTCTGAGTGCGAGTATTCCAGTGTATATAGGTCCCCAGTACACCATGCTTGTCTGAGTGCGAGTATTCCAGTGTACATAGGTCCCCAGTACACCATGCTTGTCTGAGTGCGAGTATTCCAGTGTACATAGGTCCCCAGTACACCATGCTTGTCTGAGTGCGAGTATTCCAGTGTACATAGGTCCCCAGTACACCATGCTTGTCTGAGTGCGAGTATTCCAGTGTACATACATCCCCAGTACACCATGCTTGTCCGAGTGCGAGTATTCCAGTGTACATAGGTCCCCAGTACATCATGCGGGTGGTCAGGCTCGCTGGCTTGGTTGACACATGTCATCGGTTCCCAATTGTGCAGATCAATGCTCATGCTGTTGATCACTAGATTGTCTGATCCAGACTCAATTATTTACAGACCGCCGCCATATGGCTGGAATATTGCTGAGTGCGGCGTAAAACTAAACTCACTCAGTTGTTGAAACAGGCAAAGAATTGCTTTGTTCTCAACGAGCTTGTTTATTTCACAGTCCCTGACCCATATTAATTTCCCTTCTTTCTGGTAATGTTATAGCTATAGAAGAGGCCAACTCTTTCCACATGTTCAGGTAGGCGTCTTTTGACTTTTGTCCTACCCTAACGTAGACATTCTAAATTTTGTTGACCTCAGTAAATCCTTCTCCCTAAGACCTTGATGGTCCTTTGGAGATATGCTGATGTTCTGTCAACATGAGTTGTGTCTTATGCCACATTTACCAGTACTCCAGCAGTATCACAGCTTGGGATATTGCAGCATTATCGCGGTGGAGGACACCAGAAATGGGCTTCATGCCGTGTACCCATGTGGGGATTCAAACCCGGGTCTTCAGTGTGATGAGCGAATGCTTTAACCACAAGGCTACCCCACAGCCCCCTAAATGTGTTTTCAAAAACAGTGAAATATGCATTACCGGATATCCTCATTTACATGGCACTACTGAATAATTATTATAGTCTTGTCTGCCAAACCATCATTAGTGATATTAGGACAGTACATGTTCTGATCTTGTAAATAAACAACAACAGTTTACAATACTTTGGTATCTTTATATTGATATATTTATCAAAATCACCAATATCCTCTAGTTTATATCACATATTTACAGATTGTATACAAATATACATAACATCCCTCGGTCGACCAAGATATCTACAATTGTGTGTTGTTTAACCTACAGACCATTCAAACAAGAGGTGAGTGACTTGTATTGAATACCACCTTGAGTACAGGTCATTACCTGGGTTAATTGGAGATCTGAACTCACCAGATCCTGGGATGATTTAAGGGACACAACTCTGCACAGCCAAACCTTTCTTACCACTGGGCCATGCACGCAAAGGTCTCTGAACCTGCAGCATGGGTTGCAGAAGACCAATCTAACCCGGATTGGGTCCTTCAGTGTCTCTAAACATTCAGTATGACCTTCAACTGACACCAAGTTTGAGTTTAATGTTCATGGCAGCCAACTCGGCTACGAGGTAGCGGAAGACGTAGGGGACGGCAACGACCTGTATGGTGTCTGACCTCCGACACACCTTGCAGGACCACACCCGGCGGGACTCAACTGATGCTGCTGCAGTAGCCACAGGTGGCTTGTCAAGACACGGAGACAGCAGACTCCCACACGACGTACAGATACGGGCCTGGAATATACACACACAATCAGCAAGAGAGAAATCTACAGTGTCACACATGTCTTACAAAACTTGAGCCACAATTAGTTGTCCCTTTCAAGAACATTATAATTTTTATACACCCTAATGTGCAGAGATGTATGATCTATCTAGTGTGCTTTCAACCAGATCTATCATATCTTAATCGATTCGCTTGTAATCAAATTATTGACATATCTTTTTCCATATGATCTCATCTATATTACTATAACATCACAGTAGTACAACAAACCTGAGACAATGAATACATACTTTCAAGAACATAATATTTTTTACTTAGCCAAAATAAGAGCTAAGTGTGCACAGATCTATATTTTCATCGATGCACTTGTGATCAAATTATTGATTATTTTCCACAAGATATCATCCATATTATGAAACCAACACAGTTATACAACAATCCTGAAGTAATGAATACCATCAACCAGGGCTCCAGATAATTTTTCATGATCAGGAGTACATACTCCTTATTTTGTTCGATATACATTTAGAGTACTGAATGGAATTTAATGGAGTATCAGTAATCTTGTGTTTTGTTTCATATATGCACCACAAACATTTTGCTACTTATGGAGACTAAATTTCAATTGGAAACGAGCGGCGCGTGAGGGGTTTCAAGTGAAATATTTAATAAGCCATCAATTCAGTAAAGCATGTCTCTGATTTTCAAACACACTAGGAATTATCTCCATCTCTATGACCCATTTAAAATCGAACTTCCTCGCCTAAGGAAGACACCTCGTAATCCGGCATGGGCTTAGAGGGCATTGAACTTCGTCTGTGAAAGGGATGTAGATGCCGTTCTTTACAACCTAACAATATTCTGTCCAAAGAAATCAAACTACTGTTTATTCAATGCAATTAGGTAATACCGAGATCTTGGTTTTTTTCCATCCCAACTCCTGCGACTAAAACCAGCCTATTGTTTTGTGTGCCCGTGAAACTGTACCCCCTGGCCACACTATAATGGAATGCGTCTGACCTACTTATTTTCTTGGAAGTAGACAGTTACGTAACAGTTTAAAATGGCGGGACGAGCCAGTGTTGTTTACATTTTGCGAAAGGTTGAAATTTGAGTGACAGTGGACAATACTTGACTGACAGTTGAATCTGAACCCTGCAGAATCGAAGAATAGATCCTTTCCTGATCAGCCCTCGACCTGTAACTCATCAAAGACTGTTGATTTTTATGACCGGCCCGATCATGATTTCCGCATTACTGCCTCCACCCGGCATGCGACAAAGGAGTGACAGTACTGCTGCTTATTGTACATGCGACTAACTTGTGATTCCTTGGAACTTTGTTTTCATCGTTTGGGACTGGACAGGACTGTGTCAAAGCGTTTTCAAAGTAGATGAACATAACAGTGACAACCGAGGAAACTGGCAGAGAGCTGAATTATTTTGTGAACGATGTAGCGGGATATGATGGAGTATGACTATGAGTGGCATAAATGTGGTGTTTCGCCAGACCGTTAGATCTATCTTGCAAATTTCCCATTCTAAACGGAATTAAATATACCATTTACCAGGTAGGTAAATGTTTACTAATGTTTTGCTGCATATTTTGTATAAATAGGGATATATTTTACAAGGCTTTCTGATTTATTTGTTAGATATTGTTTTGTTTATGTTTTGGGCTGTGTATTGTAATTGAGTTTGAATATTTTTATAATAGAAGGTAATATGATAGTGAGGTTCCCATATAATTGTTGGAAATCACATAACCGTATTTTTCGAAGTTTAAATAAATGTTTTATCACACATTTCCATCCGCCTGTTGTGTTGATATTAGTCATGTTGGTGGTCAAGCTGAAGTAGTGCGGCAGTGTTCTATCACGATGCGCAGTGAAGCAATGAAATCAAACGCATTTTTAATCCAAAAATTTCCAATTGCCTGTGTGGAAAATTCGAAAGTCAGCGTCAAAATCTATGGAGTTGTGGTCAAACGGAAGTAGTTCTCACAATAAGATTTGTTAATGCGCGGTGAAGCGGCCTTACAATCAGATGAGCGTCAATCCACAATTGATGCCGTCTGATTTTTCTGTAACAATCTTATGTAATCAATAAAACAATACTTTTTCAGATAAATACGCCTGTAAATGATTCTAAGAGCATACACCATTGCTGTGGTGCGTATCTGCTACGTTTTCTAAATTATTTCCTACAGTATCTTGCATATTTTTTTGTCCATACATATGCCAATATGACCATTATCTGGAGCCCTGCATCAACTTTCCCGGATGACATGCTCTCAGAAATATTGCAGCTGCATGCATGAGGGTGGTGTCTGCAAATAACTGTCTGGACCTGACAATCCAGTGACTAACTTTTCAGACACGACACATTTGATACCAGAAGTCACTTTTTATGGCAAGCATGGTTTGCTGAAGACCAAGTTTTACCGTATCTACACGGCCAAAGAAGAAGTGAATGAGGGGAATGGGTATGGTTTTACGCCACTTTTACCAATATTTCATCAAGAAACAATGCTTCACACATTGTACCCATGTGGCAAATCAAACCCATGTCTTCGGCGGCAAACAAGCGAAACTCTTTAACCACTAGGCTAGAGCACTAGGCTAACCTGTATATAAGCCTCGTCTATTGGAAAATATGAAGGTTTTGTGGCAGAAAGTAACAGATTTAAGAATGCCTTGCTGCATTATAATCAAATACAGTCAGACCCAGGTACATTAAACCTTGCAGGATCGAGTGCAGATGAGCAATAATATACCGTATTTCCTCTAATAAGCGCCCGGGTGCTTATATTTTTCAACTGTCTTCCAGACCAGAGCCTTATTCTAGAGATTCTTAACTTTGATCGTAGCCAATGTATTAAGAATGGGCTTAAGAAGTTCGCAAGGCTATGAACGTTTCGAGAATAGCTAGCCTGGCGCTTACTGGGGCCCGGTGCTTATTGCGCTTACTGCTTGTAAATAATTATTAGTGAGCATTACGTCAAAGCATAGAACCGTTCCTTAATAAATTTATTTTTGGATCAAGGCAGAATAAACCGAACCCAGCGCGCTTATTAAAGGTTGGGCGTATCTTAAACCGTTGCTTTACCTTCGGCGCATTTTAGAGGAAATATGGTATATTGTGAGGTCGCTGGGACTGGAGATAACGGATCTGACTGTAGTTCTGTTTGAGTACATCTGCTCTGGAAGACCAATACCAGGGATTTACATGGAGTCCTGTATTTGAGGGTCCTTGGGACTCATACTTTTAATTTTCAGGGGTCCTGGACAACAAAATGGGGGTCCCAGACACTTAAATTGCAAATAATACTATAACCCAGCCAGTAGCAAACTCAGTAATAACTTATTGTCATTTGATTGGAATTTTTACCCAAAGTATTTGGACTTTTTTCTGTGTCCCTGTGGACGCGCTAATAAATTTTGTTGCGTCCATTGTCAATTTTTATATGTATAGGACGCAGGAATTCGCGTCCTGTAAATCCCTGCAATACTGACCAGTGTTCCATCGGAGCAGTTGAAGAGTCTGTCATGGATGAGGAAAGCTGTGCCGTGAGCTATGAGGGCGTCTCTCTCCATCTCTCCAAACCTGATTCCGCCGGCCCTCTTCCTCCCCCTGAACAGGTTGGTGAGTGAGGGAATCGACAGGACCTGTACTCCTCACCTGTAACAACATACATCTTCTTCATGACATGCTGCGACATCAGGGTCAATATCCATACACTATGCAATATGCTTCAATAGCAAGGTCGATAACATCAGCCAGTGTATGAAATAAGGCCCGTCCGACCGCTCGAGACTGGTTAGATTTCAGGCGGACTGTCTAGATTTACAGCTAGCCAGCCTGATGGTCTGGTAAAAAATTTACATGTTATATACATCTGAGTCATATCTTGGTGTCTGGTCTTGTTAAATCCATTTTGGACTGGTAACATTTTGCACAGCCCTGATATCTGGCTGCGGTTTTGGCTTATTTCAAACAGGGACTGACGAAAGCAAAACATCTGACAAGCAGTTACAGAGAAAAGTGCTGTGATTTACAGTATGTTAACTCCACAACCACAAGTGAACACAAGTTCACTCATCTGTAATTGACTGTAGCTTTTTTGATTGTTTTCCCATTTTGTTGTATTGGTCAACAACAATGCTGTAATTTGACAATAGTTATAAGCACAGCCCAGTGATACGAAACTAAAAATATGATACGAAACTAAAAATACGAAACTAAAAATTATCACTCCTGCTTTTTTGTGTTACTTCTGTCACTTGAGGTTCATACGTTTCATTATAAGGTTTATAGCTATACAGGTTCATATACTTTGTGTTGATCTGAAGCGCGAGATTATGGCTGGAAATCACTAAAATTCCCAAATATTTGAATGTTTTGCATAGTACGAACATTATGAAACTACTGGTCAGGTAAACAACTCATCTTAAAAAATTTAGGTGAACCTGTGAGGTTTTCATTTCTTTGGGTTTATATACATTTACTGCAACTGATCCTGTGACAGTTGTAGGGAGGTGGGAGGCCCTACCCCAGGGAAGAGCATCTTCAAAGATTTGAAAACCCCTACTGGTTTGGCTAATTCTTTGGTCTTCCAGTTTTAAGGAATGAATAACTGTTTGTCATAACATAAAAAAGAATTTGAAGTCTCAGACATCTTTGCTAGAAAACCAGAGTAGGAGGAAAAGAAAATCAAAAGTGGATATGAATTTGAACGTCTTGGTTAGACGGCCAGTGTAGCCAATACCACTCTGTCCTACCTGGAACTTATCGGACACCATGTGACGAAGTCTCTGGTAGTACACGAGGCCGCAGAAGATGTTGACCTCCATCTCTCGGCCATTCACACCGCTGTACATAGTCTCTGTGCCATAGTAGTTGTAGCCAGCTGCAAACAAAGTCACAGTTTATTTATTTTATTGAACCATTTAATGAAACCAAACTATTTTATGGAACATAATTGCTTCAAAAGAATCAGATGAGTACCCATATGATAAATGTATTTAAAATATTAAGAACATTAAAAATTCCTACAGCTTCACTTATTAAAAATATTTACAATGAAAATCAAATATTTAATTTATCATGACTGACACCAAAAACCCCACTTTTTCAATATGTTTTTCTTCTGCACAAACGCAAGTTACGAAAACAAGTTTTAATTATGTTGCATATTTGCAATGTGAAATATGTCTTTTCCTTTCTTGTAATGTCGTAAACATTGATCTGCCGATTCCACACTCCTCAGCGAAATCCCCCACACGAAGAAATCAAAGCTTTGTTTCCGATCATTCAGATAATGTTACCTTGAACTTTATTTTTGCATAGTTTCGTAACGTTTGGCTGTGTGATTGATCACGAGGATGAGGTCAATACAGATCAGCGGCCGCGTCATACCAAAAGACGTAAAAATATGGTACTTGTTGGTCCCTGTCTGGCTCTCAGCATTAATGGGTATAACAAGGACTGGTTGGCTCGGAGTCAGCATAATGTGTCTGAGTGGGATATTCATGCTTTACTGCGGCATGGTATCTCCGTGAGCTAGCACTATAAAACCAGCTTAAATCTGGGCTAGTACAAACAGCCACATATGCAAATGCATGCATGTCGTCATATGAGCGAAATATTCTTAAGTACGTTAAACCCAATTTTACCTCACCCCACCTCAGTAGGAAAGACAAAGTTACTTTTGGGTCAAAAAGATATGAAAATAAAAAAAATAACCATGTCCAAATTTCAATTTGTATAAGATTGGGGAAATAACTGTATTTGTTGAAAAAGTATGATAACAATTATATTCTTTGGAATATTCATCATGAAAAAGTTCAGGGAGGAGCAAATACCTGCTGTCAACATCTTGCCGAAGTGGTCGATAGCGGGCTGTTGTTCGGAGAATGTGAAGGGCGTGGCATCGTGGCAAAGGCCATGGAGGGCGGATGACTTCCCCGCCATGATCTCGATCATCATACCTGCACAACAAAACAGTGAACTTGTTGACGCTTTGTCATAGAAACATTGTTTTTAGTAAGTGACTGACCTTATGTTCGCTTTTAGCAACATATCAACAATGTCACATTGGGGAACACCAAAAAAAGGTTGGCAAGGGCCTTATACTGACTGACTGAGTTTGGTTTTACGCTGCTTTTAGCAATATTCCAGCAACATCACGGCGGAGGACACCACAAATGGGCTTCACACATTGTACCCATGTGGGGATTTGAACCCGGGTCTTCGGTGTGACGAGACAACGCTTTAACCACTAGGCTACCCCACCGCCCGGCAAGGGCCTTATAAAAACTATACTCAAATTGGTTCGCAATATTCCAGTAATATCAAATCGGGGAGATAGTAGAACTGGGCTTCACCAAGTGGGGAATTGAACATTTGTCTTCAGGACATGAGATATGGGCTTGACACTCTGTGGGGATCTGAACCCAGACTCCTGCCCTGGCAAGCAAACACTGAAACCACTAGGCTACCCCATCTCCCCTAACATTAGGGATATGACTTTCCTGTTTAACTGCAAACACAACACAAGTACATATCAAGTGAGTGAGTGGGTGTAGTTTTACGTAGTTTTTAGCAATATTCCAGCAATATCATAGCAGGTGACACCAGAAATGGACTTCACACATTGTAACCATGTGGGGAATTGAGCCCAGGCCTTCGGCGTGACGAGTGAACGCTTTACCCACTAGGCTACTGCACCGCTGCAGTACATATTATCAAGATTGGGCCAGACAAACTAGCGACTATTATTATGAACAACTCCATGCCAGTATGATGACATACAATCACCATGGTAACAGTGCCTGACCACACCCATTAACAACTTACATCTGTAACACTGTGTACTGTGTCAGCCACCAAGGTAGTCAGTGAGTGAGTGAGTGAGTGAGTGAAATTAAGTCCTTTCAGCAGTATTTCAGCCATAAATGAGCGAGTGAGTGAGTTTAGTTTTACGCCGCACTCAGCAATATTCCAGCTAAATGACGGCGGTCTGTAAATAATTGAGTCTGGACCAGACAATCCAGTGATCAACAGCATGAGCATCGATCTGCGCAATCAGGAACCAATGACATGTGTCAACCAAGTCAACGAGCCTGACAACCCGGTCCCGTTAGTCGCCTCTTACGACAAGCATAGTCGCCTTTTGTGGCAAGCATGGGTTGCTGAAGACCTATTCTACCCCGGATCTTCACAGGTCCAGCAATAAATGATGCATCAATAATCAATACATTTAGACTGGACAAAACCTGTCATCGATGGACAGTACAACAACTAGATTAACATGGATTTGATTTAAAACATTCACCAAGCTGAAAGGAGTCACATATGTCAGTTAGTTCCTGACATCACTACCAACCTATCGTCATTCTTGACGGGAAGCCATGAGGGTTGAAAATAATGTCTGGCGTCATGCCACTCTCCGTAAACGGCATGTCCTCGGCTGGCCAGAACATGCTGCAAATAGAAATACTTCATTCTTTAAGGACTTCCGTCTCTTGCCAGCTGTAGCGAAGGAAATACGAGAACTTGTTTCTCCCAAAACACTGAAAGGTATCCAGTGAGCTAGAGGACAATATGAGTGAGTTTAGTTTTACCAAAAATAGGATTCCTACATTGTACCCATGTCAGGAATTGAACCTGTGTCTTCGGCGTAATGAGCGAACGTGTTAACCACCGGGCTACTCCACCAACCTCGGCGCACTACATGACCTACGGGTATGTTGAAATGGCATGTATCACAAAGTGACCTATATGTATTGAAATCTGCAGATCTGTCATCTCTGACCACTAGGTCTTCCTATTAATTGTTCTCTAAGATTAATTCCAAATACTATAAACATTTCCTGACTAACCTGCAAATTCCCTTCTGGCCATGCCGTGTTGCGAACTTATCTCCAATGATTGGGTTTCTCTGCAAAACATAATATCATATCATGAGTATAGACAGCAGACAAGACTATTCCCATAATGCAATATTCTTGCATGACACACAGACACTACAAACAGACTTTAACAATACAATATTTTATTCATATTATTCAATGCATAAAAGACTTACTCCGCCATATAGCTGGAATTAAACAACAACCAACCAGCCAACCAACCGTTTGGAACAAAACAAGTGTGTTTACTGTTCTACCAAGGACCAAAGGGGAGACAAACATGGAGACAATCCTGAAAGGGGAGACAACTCCATACCTGTATCCTAAGCATCAAGATGGCTCTCTGCAACAGCCCGGTTCCACCGTCATCTGATGGGTTCTGCAGAATCTTCACGCTGTCTACATAGGCTGCCTCCTGGCTCTTGTATTTCTCTACTGTCATGGCACCAGTCTGGATGTTCACGTAACTGGAAAACAGCAACAAATTACATACCACTTGCTGGCACTGAGGGACCGTTCATAATTTATGGTGAGAGGGTGGTGGTGATAAGAAGCATGTACAATGTGAATGCCCCCACCCCCACCCCACCTCCTCTAAAATTTATGTACAAAGTAACTGACACCCCCTGCATGTCATATACAAAATCAATGACATCACCACCACTACCCCTAAACATTGATGACCCCCCTACTAGGGCTCTCACGAGTCCAAAATTTGGGACTCGAGTACTCGAGGGGTCAGACCCGACTCGGACCCGAGTACCCGACAATTTGGATGCTTATCTGAAACCAACATTCAGGCATACACGTGGCTGTTCCAACTTCCAATCTACGAATAATGCAACATGTATATGTGAATCTAAACGTTCTTGAATAAGGCAATTGATATTCAATGTCAATGGAAGTATCGATTACCTTTCTATTATTGCACGTGAAGGCAGCGTAAGTGTCACTGTGACCAAGTTGTATGCGATCAATAATGTGATCAATAGAAACCAATCAATGTACTTCTTTTTTCTCTTGGTTATAGGTTTGACTGCGCTTTCAAGATTATTTAATATTAATGTGTCATGCAGTTACGACATATTAGCGACTTTTAAACATTCACCTAGACGATAAGTCACATAATCAATTAACCTTAATCATGGTTAAATTGCGGCAAAACAGGTGCCCAAACTGATATTTAGACAAAGCATTCATTGATTGGTGCTGCATTGGATATCTTGCAAAAATGGATCGACTATGAGACTTAAAGAAATATAATATATAAAACAGGATTGATGTTTATTTGAGACTTCTTATAGTGGAAACATTTTGGTTTCAAACTAAAGACTAACCATTTATTAAGTAACACTACATTGTATTTCTTCTTCCGAAACTCTCCTGAACGGAGATCACGTCAATGGTATTTATTGTGATTAAAACTTTAACTATTTCAGGATTTGGTCTCCAAGTGTGAATGTTATTTCGAATGGGTATGTATGTGTTGATTATTGAATATGTAACAATGAAATACGCTGAATAAGAACGACTGAATATCTATGTAGAAATGAAGTTGAACAACAAGAGTGAAGACTACTTGTATCAAATTGTTTGTTTAATGAACTTAATGCAAGAAGGCAAGAACACAAGGCCAAGTTTTAAAGAACATAGCTTATTATTGAAACACGACACATATCTTTCATTTTTGCTTTAGAATTTGCCGTTAAAAGTGACATAACTTTATCACGAAACAACAAGTCAATAACACAACTTCATGAAATAAAAATATGAATACACACCCGTATGCTTTCACATATAGCCTAACAATATGGATAACATATTTACTTTAAACCAAACAAATTTAAAGTCTGAAACAGCATGAACTTATACTGATACTGAAAATGAAACAATAACTTTAACGTTTTTGTGGACACTGTTCTTGTAGATGTATACAGTCCATCAGTTTGTAATGTCGGGGAAAGCCGGTAAGGCAGGCAAAGGAGCTTGGTGAGGGGTCTCTGTGGGAGTGGCAAGGGGGATCTCTGTTCTAGTGTCATCAGGAGTTTCTTTCTTAATAACAGGGTTCAAGCTTGAGACTGAAGGGGGTTCTTCCTCTTTTAATGCGTCCCGTAGATTCTTGTTTAGGAATATGATTGCGTCTGCAGTCTCCGGACTCAAGGCATCCCGTTGTTTAGTAATGGTGAGTCCGGCAGCAGAGAACGCGCGTTCAGATGGAACACTGGTTCCAGGTATACAGAGATACCTCTTGGCAAGTGATGCTATACGTGGGAACAGGTTCTCATTCTCCCGCCACCAAGATAGCGATAGAGACTTCAAGGTAGACCTTTCTCTCACTCGTGTTTGTGCGTTCAGGAACTCAGTGTATTCTGTTCTGATGTCTCGTTTGTCTTCGATGTCGTCTGATATTTCGATGATGTCACTGAGCAGGAATGACATCGCATCTTCTGATTCACAGAATTTGAATTTCTTCACAGTTGGCTTCGCTGGCTCGAAAGGAGATCCTGGCTCTTCTTTCACACTTACAGCCGTAGGTAGGTCAACGTCGGTACGCGGCTGGTCAACTGCTGCCTGAGTGATGAGGTCAATAACTGCATCCCGGACTTCAGTTCTCTGTTCGGGCTTAAGACACTTCAGGTTTTTGTAGCATGGGTCAAGTGCTGACGCTATCAGGGTAGGGGATTGTAGGAATCCGTCCTGAAAGAGGCGTGAAGAAAGACCGGCGGAGATTCTCGTCTTCATATCACCGATGATGTTGGCATCAACATCTCTCACTACAAGGTGATTGTTAACAAGTGCAGGGACTAAAGGGTAGACCCCAGATGCCGTTGGAAATTCCTCACTACACAGAATTTCTGTTGCTGAAACAAGAGGTTTCAGTGCTATGACAAGCTGGTCCACCAACGTCCAGTGGTTGTCCTTTAGGTCTATGTGTTTGTGTTTCTTGAGAAGGGGATCACAAAGCACTGCAACAATGTCACCATGCAAGAGTGACAGCCGGTCAAGCAGAAAGTAGACGGAATTCCAACGCGTCACAACATCGGTGATGACATGTTTGGGGGTTTTCCTAGTTTTTTCTGATGACTTTCGAGAAACTGTGTTGCCATTGTCGACTTTGCAAAGAAGGCCACAAGTTTGCGTGCATGCATTAGCATGTTTTCAATGCCAGGTACCTTGAACCCATCATGAACAGCAATTAGAGTGTGTGGGCAAAACAGTGGACATGGGGATAGCCAGCCGTTTTTGCTGCAACTGACATGTTTGAAGCATTGTCAGTTGTAATGCCAGACACTGTATTGATACCAAATTCCTCCTGAATTTATTTCAGATTTGCAGCAATTTTTGCACCGGTGTGCCTCTCCTCTACACGTCGTGTTACAAGGATGCATGACTTTAAATTCCAATCTGATAAGTAGTGGGCAGTGACAGTGATATAGCCGTGAGTGGCTACGCTTGTCCACATGTCCGTAGTTAGGGCAACGGCAGGCACTGTTTTGAGTACTGATATTATGTTCTCCTTGCGATCTTCATACGACTTCATGAGGTAATTGTGAATTGCCGCTGCACATGGGACCTGGTAATTTGGGTTCAAAGCTTCACAGAAAGCCCTGAAACCCTCCCCTTTAACAAGGCTTATTGGTCGCATATCTTTAACGCACATAAGCATTGCTTTTTGCGTAATACCTTCATACCATTTCCTGTCAACAGGCTTGCGACTTTTGCTAACAAAATTACCAAACTGCCCCAACGTTGTTTGCTGAGCTGGTTTTCTCTCTACAGAGCTTATTTGCGGGTGCTTACAGGATAAATGCTTGCGCATGGAACTTGTTGTACTACCTGCTTAACTAAGGGAAACACCACAAAGACGGCATTTCGTCTTTTTGGCCACTACATCAAGATCAAAATGCATCCAGACATTGGATTTCTTCTCACGATCATCCATCTTGATTGCGTAAGGCGTTTAGAGTTATCTCCCCTGCGAGTCCTCGAGTCCTGCTTTACCCGTCTCGGCCCCAAGTACCCGAGTACTCGTGAGAGCCCTACCCCCTACCTCCCCACAACAAAATGGGTGCCCCCATAAAATCATCACACACACCCTCAATAACACCACCACCCAACCCCCCTCCCCCCAAAAAATATATCAAATAGATTCTAGTGTATGTGTCACTTTTCTGCTGCAAATTGTCATTACAAAATACATATTGACATGACAAGGACATCATGAAAAGGCATTAAGAAACAGCATCCTATACATCAAACTTGGATCCATGTAACCAAACACATTACCCCCGGGCTCCATCCAATTCAGCATTCATAAATTTCATACCGTCCATTGGTAATTTCAAGTAATTTTCCCTTTGAGATATTGTCAAGATAAGTGTAAAGTGTTAGTAAAACATTACTCTAAACATTGTCAAGTAACACCTGGTAATGTCTGGAGAGATCGGTTATAACGTTGTGGTTTGTTATTATGGGTGAGGTGAGGTGAAATTGGGTTTAACGTCATGCTTGAGAATATTTCTCTCATATGACAACGTGCATGCGTGTGTATGTGCGGCTGCTTGTACTAGCCAAAACTTAAGCTGGTTTTATAGTGCTAGCCCACTGAGATACCATGCCGCAGTGAAGCATGAATACCCCACTTAGACACATTATACTGACTCCCGAGCCAACAAGTCCTTGTTGTAACCATTAATGCCGAGCACCAGGCAGGGACCAACAAGTATCATATTTTAAGGTCTTTTTGTATGACGTGTTTGGGGATCAAACCCGCGACCTTCCGCTCTCCTGGCGGACGCTCTAACCACTACACCACGGAGGCGGTCACCATCAGAAGGAAATAACTCATAGCTACATTGTTGCTTAATGAAGGTGACTAATTAACACCCCCTGTCACTGCAAGCTATTTCTATATGTATTAGTTTCCTGTACATTCATAACTAGACAAGATTTGCTAAATATAGGGCCTTTTTAGGGCAAAGCACATCGAATTAGGACCTTTTCAAGGCTTCAACGAATTTAGGACCTTTTTTAAGTTAAAACTCCAAATTTTTAGGCTTTTTCAATCCTGTGCGAATCAGGAATGTGATTATTGCACTTATATAGTTAAGTCTTTGCACCATTGTGTGTCGTTGCTGGTAGTGAGTGAGTGAGTTAGATTTTACGACGCTTTTAGCAATATTCCAGCAACATTTGGAAAGGAACACAAGAAGCGGGTTTCACACATTGTACCCATGTGGGAATCAAACCCGGGCCTTTGGCGTGACGAGCAAACGCTTTAGCCACTAGGCTACCCCACCTAGACTTATGCCAGTGTTGTAGTGCCAGCCTATAAAGAACGCCATGCCAAATATAGACAAACACGGTATTATTCTGAGCCAACAAACCTAACAGATGGTTCGCGTTCTACCCATTCATGTATTTCTCTGTTTCCTATCAGTATATGTTCAATGTCCTACCTGTACAGAGCGTCCCCGTCCTGAAGATAGGCACCGACTGGGGGCAGACCATCCGAGTCAAGATTCCATTTCTGGCTCGACTTGCTGGGTATGTAACCTGACAACAGGAATGATTGTGGCATACAGTTCAAGTCGGGTTTGTACATGTAGGTTGGATCAGAGGACTGCACGGTATTATCCATGTAACAGGCCATTTCTTCCCCGGTCTAAACTTTCCCCGGGGAGAATCTGGCCTTGGCCAAACTTTCCCTGGGGAGGTTTTGTCCTAGGATATTCTTACCCCGGGAAAGTATGTCCTAGGCCAAAGTTTCACCGGGGAAAGGTCGGCCTATTACACCGGCATACCGGTATATCGCAATACGCCATTCAAACCATACATATTGCAATTTTTTGTATGAGAACTGGTATATTGGGGAAATGAAGTTTTTGTGATTATCTTTATGGTTAAAATTAAAGTCTACACATACTTTCATTCACAACAAATGTTTCCTGCATCATTCAATGACTAAACGACATACTGTCATACTAAAAACTGCATGAAAAAGAAAATAGAAGCCATAAAAATGCAACCTAAGTTTGACATTGCTGTAGAGGGGATTGTAGGGCAAAAGCCCCTGTGGACAAAAACCCGTAAGGACTAAAAACCCAAATGACCATGAGGACCTTTGGACAAAACCCCAAATATGTTTTAACTACTGAGTGATTGACTTAAGTGACATGTTTTGATTGAATCAGTAAAAGAGATTATCAGTGACAGGAATTAACAGGCTTCAATAATCAACTTAATATTTCGTTTGTAAACATTATTAAGGATGAAGCTTCATTATTGATGAAGATTAACTGACTTCAAGAGTATTAAATGTTTAACTTAGTATTTAGATATGGACACATTATTAAGTATCTCAACTCACTGTCATATTACAACTGGTATAAATATATGCTCCATAAACTAAGCAGGCAGTAGCATTCCAGCATGGAGGTATTGAAGAATAATAGGGGTGGTGTCAAGTTGAAGAATAATAGGGGTGGTGTCAAGTTAAGCCAGGAAGGTGATGAGAGGAAAATTAGTGTTCAAATTGTGATGAACCCAGTTTATGCTAGTGCTCATAGGTGCTCATATTGTATGTCATATCGGATAAATAAAATATTTGAATAATAAACAATCTTTATTATTCATTAGGAGCTTTTGGGTTTTTTGTCCAACATGGTGGGGAGTTTTGTCCTAAGGGGGCTTTTGTCCACATAGGTTTTTGTCCGATTAGGGACTCATAATGTAGAAAATAGGATCGACATGTACAATTAGTATCACTGACTGTCAAACACTTAGGTTCCCAATATATCGCAATACGTATCGCAACACGGGTACCTGAATCACAATATATTGCAATACAGTTTATTTGCCAATACACAGACCTAATGAGAGACATGTACCACTGTCAGAAATCCCACAACGCAGCTTTTATCATACTCAGACTCAGCACAGGATGTCATTCCTACTCGTATGGACACCACATCCAATGGTTGGGGACTACCATACCTTTACTCTTAGGGTCCGTTCATAATTTATGGGTGGGGGAAGGGGGGTAGGGGCTTGGGGAAGGTGATGATGATTTTCATAGAAAAGCATGTACAATGTGAATGCCAACACTAAATATTATGTACAAAATATGTGACCACCCCTTGCATGTCATGTACAATATCCATGCCCCCCCCCCCCCTTTTGTAATTTATAATCATATTTGTTTCTTATTTTTGTGTACAAAATTGGTGACCCCACCCTAGTACATTTGTACAAAATTGCTCCAACACACACCTATCCAGAATAAAATGAGTGACCCCCCTTAAAATCATCATCACCACCCCCTAGCCATAAATTATGAACGATCCCTTATGTGGTTAATATGTTTAATTACATGTGCAGACTCATTAAATATGAAACAGTACAATATATTGAAAAGGTGGTGTAAGATGTGACGAATCCTCACATGGAGACTGCTGTGGCAGAGGTACTATGTTTGCCACGTGGAACTCTGGGCCGGAGAATGGGCAGTTGATTGGATAACTGAACAATTTGTTTGCATTTCAACAAACAGAATAAAATAATGGGGCCAAGTTCACCAGCTAATAAAGAGGGCCCCGTTCCTAAAAGCCATCGTAGCGATAAGATCATGGTAACTCCCATACTTTAACATCGACTTACGGCTGTCATAGCGCTACCATCGCTTTGAGGAATGGGGCCCAGTTTACTCGGAAACTGCTCAAAAACCCTGAATAGTCTGAGCAAACTAAAACACTAGATGTCCGTTAACACTTGGGGACAATAAATGTTTGAGGCGGTCCTAGTTTACTCAGAAACTGCTCAAAACCCCTGAATAGTCCGAACAAACTAAAACACTAGATGTCGTTAACACTTGGGGACAATGAATGTTTGAGGCGGGACCTAGTTTACTCAGAAACTGCTCAAAACCCCTGAATAGTCCGAACAAACTAAAACACTAGATGTCGTTAACACTTGGGGACAATGAATGTTTGAGGGCGGGACCTAGTTTACTCAGAAACTGCTCAAAACCCCTGAATAGTCCGAACAAACTAAAACACTAGATGTCCATTAACACTTGGGGACAATAAATGTTTGAGGCGGGGCCCAGTTTACTCAGAAACTGCTCAAAACCCTGAATAGTCTGAACAAACTAAAACACTAGATGTCCATTAACACTTGGGGACAATGAATGTTTGAGGCGGGGACCCAGTTTTCTCAGAAACTGCTCAAAACCCTGAATAGTCTGAACAAACTAAAACACTAGATGTCGTTAACACTTGGGGACAATGAATGTTTGAGGCGGGACCTAGTTTACTCAGAAACTGCTCAAAACCCTGAATAGTCTGAACAAACTAAAACACTAGATGTCAAGTTAACACTTGGGGACAATGAATGTTTGAGGCGGGACCTAGTTTACTCAGAAACTGCTCAAAAACCCTGAATAGTCTGAGCAAACTAAAACACTAGATGTCCATTAACACTTGGGGACAATGAATGTTTGAGGCGGGGCCCAGTTTACTCAGAAACTGCTCAAAACCCTGAATAGTCTGAACAAACTAAAACACTAGATGTCCATTAACACTTGGGGACAATGAATGTTTGAGGCGGGACCTAGTTTACTCAGAAACTGCTCAAAACCCTGAATAGTCTGAACAAACTAAAACACTAGATGTCGTTAACACTTGGGGACAATGAATGTTTGAGGAACGGGACCTAGTTTACTCAGAAACTGCTCAAAAACCCTGAATAGTCCGAACAAACTAAAACACTAGATGTCCATTAACACTTGGGGACAATGAATGTTTGAGGCGGGACCTAGTTTACTCAGAAACTGCTCAAAACCCTGAATAGTCCGAACAAACTAAAACACTAGATGTCGTTAACACTTGGGGACAATAAATGTTTGAGGGGGACCTAGTTTACTCAGAAACTGCTCAAAACCCCTGAATAGTCCGAACAAACTAAAACACTAGATGTCATTAACACTTGGGGACAATGAATGTTTTGAGCGGGACCCAGTTTACTCGGAAACTGCTCAAAAACCCTGAATAGTCTGAGCAAACTAAAACACTAGATGTCCGTTAACACTTGGGGACAATAAATGTTTGAGGCGGTCCTAGTTTACTCAGAAACTGCTCAAAACCCCTGAATAGTCCGAACAAACTAAAACACTAGATGTCGTTAACACTTGGGGACAATAAATGTTTGAGGCGGGACCTAGTTTACTCAGAAACTGCTCAAAACCCCTGAATAGTCCGAACAAACTAAAACACTAGATGTCGTTAACACTTGGGGACAATAAATGTTTGAGGCGGGACCTAGTTTACTCAGAAACTGCTCAAAACCCCTGAATAGTCCGAACAAACTAAAACACTAGATGTCGTTAACACTTGGGGACAATAAATGTTTGAGGCGGGACCTAGTTTACTCAGAAACTGCTCAAAACCCCTGAATAGTCCGAACAAACTAAAACACTAGATGTCGTTAACACTTGGGGACAATGAATGTCCTCCTTAACAAAGGAGTCTTCACAATGGATTTAAAGCTATCAAGTTCCTGTTGCATTTTTATTTCAAGTGGAAGTCTATTCTCTAGGAATGGTAAAGCAGCCTGAAATGTTAGACTGCCGCATATTAGTAAGTTTAGTTTTACCCCGCGTTCAGCAATATTTCATCAACATCATAGCGTGAGACACCAGAAATGGGCTTCACACATTGTAATTTGTAGCCATGTGGGGAACTGAACCTGGGTCTTCAGTATGAATGCTTTAACCATTAGGCTACCCATTGACCCTGATAACTTAAGACCTTTTGAAAGTTTATGTTGGTGAATGAATATGTAACTGTTTCATGTCTTCAAATAAATTTCATTCAAACTTTTAATGTCAGCTTACTAAGAACGCAGGAATACTTCGTGTTGGTTGCTGTTTCCGTCTGAAGAGAAATAGACTGAAAAACAAAGAAACAAATTGTACTTCTAACTTATAAGGAGAGAAGAAATTTAATGATGTTTGATGTTGCTTTAACCCATTCAACTCCGCAGGCCGAATAATCGGCCACAATGTTATGAGTCCCCAGACACCGGTGGCCGATTAATTGGCCAGGCAGTAGTCACGTCAAAATGAGACATAATTTTAGGAACCTACCTGACTTATGATTCATATATTAAATCTATCACATTTCACAATGTCTGAAAACACTTATTTAATTTCAACTGATCATATATTATCTGCAGAATTAAAATTATGAACTATTTTTCGCAATGTTATTGAAAACGATTCTCGGAAACATGCTTCGGCAGTGGATCCACAATAACATTGTCAAAGAGCAAAGTAACGATGTTTCGAGGAAATCATTAAATAATTTGAATAAACTAATGAATAAAATCAACAATAGCATTCATGAAATATTTTTATGTACTAAATTGCTGACCCCCCTTACCTCCCCAGGACAAAATAAGAGACCCCCCTTGCATATCATGTACAAAATCAATGACCCCCCCTTCCCCTTCCCATAATTTCTAAGAGTTAAGAAACTATTTCCCAACTCGACTGACAAATATTTTGTCCCCCCATCCAGGATATCAGCAAACTTTGTTGTGCATGATTCTGAACCACAAGCAAATATTGTCTTTTTTATTTTGTTTGTTGTTTAACTCCACACTCAGCAATAATCCAGCTATGTGGCAGTGGTCTGTAAATAATCGAGCCTGGACCAGACAATCCAGTGATCAATATCATGAGTATCGATCTATGCAATTGGGATACGATGACATGTGTCAAGCGAGTCAGTAAGCCTGACCAACTGATCCTGTTAGTTGCCTCTTACGACTGCTAACACAGATCTTCATCGGTCTACTTCTGAGTAATGATGTCTGTTAGTTGTTACTTTTGGCAATTGGGATATGACGACATGTGTCAAGCAAGTCAGCGAGTCAGACCAAGTGATGCTTTTAGTTGCCTGTAATGACTTCTAACATGGATCTTCATTGGTCTGCTATTGTCACGTTGTTCATTGTGATACAAAAAATAGCATTTCAAGGTTGGAGGTTCAATTTAAACTTCCCTTCCTCTAAAAATCTGAATGCACTTTTCCTGTTTGATAAAAAAAGAAAGAATAGTAATTGAGAGTCAGCTATCATAGGTTGTTAATATGATTTGAAACTTCTGATTGACCAATCACAATTGAGTATTTTCTGAGGTTACAGTTACCTGAGACTTGTATATACAGCCATGGGCCAGACCTCTCTCTGCCGATGACTTGTTGATGATCATAGCATCTTCCATGTCATAGCCCTGAAAGAATCAGGTGGGTATATACTAGGGTTGGGTATCGCCAAAATGTACGTATTGCGATACATTGTAATATGTGTTGGTGTATTGCAATATGTTTTGCAATATATTGTGAAAGTGTAACACATGGGTTAAAGTAGTGAAATTACTGTTTCCTTTCTTTTGAAACAATGCCACTGGCCACTGTCAGGACTCAGACATAATTGTACAAGAGATCAATTGAAAATGTTTCCAATTTGAAGACTTCGCTCTAAAGTTTGGAACTTGAGAAAAAGCGTCAGCAGCTGCATCCGCCAATTTGGTTTGTTTATCCCTACGAGTGATGGTAACAATCTATTTTGTTATTTATATGGTTTAAAAGTCAGGCAAATGCAATTATATGACCAATAAACATTCTCAAAACTATTAATGTGTAACAATATAAAGGAAATACAAATGCTATTAGTAGTTTGAATACATCACGAAAATTACTGATCGTATCGGGAGAATCAGTTTGCAAAAAGTGGACCGCAATATATCGTATTGCGCATTGCGAAGTTCGAATTGCAATATACCGGTTAACCGGTATTATCGCCCACCCCTAGTATATACACCATCAACTCCTCCAACTGTGAGTCAGGGTGTTTGTGTGTTGTTACTGACAAACCAAGGGTTGAAACCTCAGTCACTATTCCAGCGACAGCCAAGGGACAAAACTCTGAACTATGTGTGTGTGTTAGACCACTGTATAACATTAAAATAAGGTACTTTTCCAAAGACAGCAAGATGTCAAATTAAACTAAGGTATCATATTAAGCTATGGTATCACATTAAACTGAGGTATCAAATTAAATTTGGATACCAAATTAAACTAATGTATCACATTACAATAACAGAAGGTTATAAATTACACCAAGGAATCAAATAACATCTAGATTACAAAAAGTGGCTAAATCACAAAAAGGTATAAACAAGTATAAAATAAGAATGAGGTATAAAAAATTACACAACGGTTTTAAATTAAGCCAGTCTTATTTTGATTGAATGTAGGCTGTATAGCTCTACTTACTGTAAAGGATATGACAGGTGTCGCTACTGACTGTATAGGATATGACAGGTGTTGCTACTGACTGTATAGGATATGACAGGTGTTGCTACTCACTGTGTAGGATATGACAGGTGTTGCTACTGACTGTATAGGATATGACAGGTGTTGCTACTCACTGTGTAGGATATGACAGGTGTTGCTACTCACTGTGTAGGATATGACAGGAATAGCAATATTCCAGCAACATCACGGTGGGGGACACCAGAAATGGGCTTCACACATTGTGCCCATGTGGGGATTCGAACCCGGGTCTTCGGCGTGACGAGCCAACGCTTTAACCATTAGGCTACCCCACCAACCCCACTGTGTAGGATATGACAGGTGTCGCTACTGACGTATAGGATATGACAGGTGTTGCTACTCACAGTGTAGGATATGACAGGAATCGTTACTCACTGTATAGGATATGACAGCTATCACAGCGTTGGTGCCAGGAGGGTAGATATCAATACCCAGATCAGAGTAGTATTTAGGCCTGACGAGTGGAGACTGTGGTGTCAAGAGACGGTAGAGCTTGTTGTCGGCGCGGTGGGCGATGTTGTGGCAGGCGGTTCCCAGCGTCTGCTTTGCCATCTAGAACACGATACAACATCTTACATGGCAGTTGGATCTCACCATTAGGGACCGTTCATAATTTATGGCTAGGGGGGGTAGGTGATGATTTTAAGGGGTCACCCATTTTGTTCTGGAGAGGGAGGGGGAAGCAATTTTGTACACGTGTAATATGGGGGGTCAGCAATTTTGTAAATAGATATTATTAAAAATTATGCTTAAAATTTATGGGAAGGGGGGGCATTGATTTTGTACATGACATGCAGGACTCTGAGGGGTCACTTACTTTGGGGTGGGGTCATTCACATTGTACGTGCTTCTCCATAAAAATCAACATCGCCCCCTAGCCATAAATTATGAACGGTCCCTTATATCACATTTGTTGTATCTGACAGCTGTATCTGACATTTGTATTTGACAGTTGTATTTGACAGTGTGATGAGCAGACACTTTAATAACTAGGCTACCCCGGCCCTCCACTAACATTAGAAGTCCCTTTGAGTTCATTTATAGTATAAATACATATATATATCTTCTTCATTCGACGTAGTGAACCTAACAAATTCATCAGATACACCAGAGCCAAATCTGTTCAAATCAGTGAATCCAAAAGGTGACTGGAATGCTGGATGTTCCCTGGACTCACCTGACACAGGTACATGTTCCTGGGACTCACCTGACACTGGTACATGTTCCTGGGACTCACCTGACACTGGTACATGTTCCCTGGACTCACCTGACACTGGTACATGTTCCTGGGACTCACCTGACACTGGTACATGTTCCTGGGACTCACCTGACACTGGTACATGTTCCCTGGACTCACCTGACACTGGTACATGTTCCTGGGACTCACCTGACACTGGTACATGTTCCTGGGACTCACCTGACACAGGTACATGTTCCTGGGACTCACCTGACACTGGTACATGTTCCTGGGACTCACCTGACACTGGTACATGTTCCTGGGACTCACCTGACACTGGTACATGTTCCTGGGACTCACCTGACACTGGTACATGTTCCTGGGACTCACCTGACACTGGTACATGTTCCTGGGACTCACCTGACACTGGTACATGTTCCTGGGACTCACCTGACACTGGTACATGTTCCTGGGACTCACCTGACACTGGTACATGTTCCCTGGACTCACCTGACACTGGTACATGTTCCTGGGACTCACCTGACACTGGTACATGTTCCTGGGACTCACCTGACACTGGCACATGTTCCTGGGACTCACCTGACACTGGCACATGTTCCTGGGACTCACCTGACACTGGTACATGTTCCTGGGACTCACCTGACACTGGTACATGTTCCTGGGACTCACCTGACACTGGTACATGTTCCTGGGACTCACCTGACCTGAAACTGGTACATGTTCCCTGGACTCACCTGACACTGGTACATGTTCCCTGGACTCACCTGAAACGGGTACATGTTCCCTGGACTCACCTGACACTGGTACATGTTCCTGGGACTCACCTGACACTGGTACATGTTCCTGGGACTCACCTGACACTGGTACATGTTCCTGGGACTCACCTGACACTGGTACATGTTCCTGGGACTCACCTGACACTGGTACATGTTCCTGGAACTCACCTGACACTGGTACATGTTCCCTGGACTCACCTGACACTGGTACATGTTCCTGGGACTCACCTGACACTGGTACATGTTCCTGGGACTCACCTGACACTGGTACATGTTCCTGGGACTCACCTGGCACTGGTACATGTTCCTGGGACTCACCTGGCACTGGTACATGTTCCTGGGACTCACCTGGCACTGGTACATGTTCCTGGGACTCACCTGACACTGGTACATGTTCCTGGGACTCACCTGGCACTGGTACATGTTCCTGGGACTCACCCGACACTGGTACATGTTCCTGGGACTCACCTGGCACTGGTACATGTTCCTGGGACTCACCTGACACTGGTACATGTTCCTGGGACTCACCTGACACTGGTACATGTTCCTGGGACTCACCTGACACTGGTACATGTTCCTGGGACTCACCTGACACTGGTACATGTTCCTGGGACTCACCTGACACTGGTACATGTTCCTGGGACTCACCTGGCACTGGTACATGTTCCTGGGACTCTGGTTGAAGTCGGAGAATGGTGTCATATTGGCCAAGAAGCTGAGTATGCTGGTTGGGGCAATTTCCTGATGTGTGGTCACCTTGGAAACAGTTACCATGGTTACTCGCATTGGTCATCAACTCTCACGTAACACCAATATGAAATTTAGTTTGTAATGTTTTGAAATGCCTGGGAGACTAAACGTACTTTGCAGAGATCAGGAAGGATGACAAATACTGAACCTGACATGTATGTAGTTCATAGATCTATGGTGGCTTCCAGGGACACAGGTCTCTAATAACTAATAGAACTTAAACAGGAAGACATGGTCATCAAAATCCTCCACCACACGGTTCCTGTTGTTTAACTCCACCACCACATTCATATCCTGAAAATACATACCAAATTTGGTTTCCCTATCTATACTGGTTTCTGAGAAAATCTGTCCCCATTGGGGATATTGTGCACTGAGTCAAGAAACACACGACAAGGGTCGTATCTCTGTAACAAATTGTAACAAGGTTTACTTTTTACGAACTCCATCAAGGCATTCATGTCCTGAAAACACACATCAAATCTGGTTTCCCTTAACGGTTTCTGAGAAAATTTGTCACCATCATCTCAGACGGACGGACAGAGCTCAAACCTATATCCCCTTCACTTTGTGGCGGGGGATAGTAATCTAGGATTGTTTTGGTCATAGGACAACTAATCTGAGAACACATCATCCTCCATGAGAAAGAGTGAGTGAGTTAAGTGTTACGCCGCACCCAGCAATATTACAGCTATACGGCGGCGGTCTTTAAATAATCGGATCGGGACCAGACAATCCAGGGATCAACAGCATGAACATCAATCTACGCAATTGGGATACGATGACATGTGTCAACCCAATCCCATTAGTCGCCTCTTACGACAAGCATGGGTTACTGAAGATTAATTCTAAACTGGATCTTCACGGGTCTTACATGAGAAAGAACTGTATGATCTAGCTAAAGTCTCTTATTTCATTCATTGCAGACAAACACAGGCAGTTGTCTGATAAACTGTTTGTTGTTTGCACACTCGGTGATTTTTAATCCGATTTAAGTGGTGGTGGTCTGCTGGGATACGATGGCATGTGTCAAACAAGTCAGCAAGTCTGACCACCCAATCCTGCTAGCCGCCTCTTATGACAAGCATGGGATGCCTAAGACCAATTCTAACCGGGATCTTCCCAGGTCTGACAGTCACTGGAAACATGACAGTAGACATAATCACGTAATGCTAATACAACACTCTCACCATGGGTGAGGTGAGGTGATATTGGGTTTAACGTCGTGCTGGAGAATATTTTGCTCATACCGGTATGTCGACGTGAATGCGTGTGTATGTGTATGCGCGGCTGCTTGTACTAGCCCAGACTGAAGCTGGTGTTATAGTGCTAGCCCACTGAGATACCATGGCGCAGTGAAGCATGAATACCCCACTCAGACACATTATACTGACTCCGAGCCGACCAGTCCTTGTTGTACCCATTAATGCCGAGCACCAGGCAGGGACCAACAAGTACCATATTTTAACGTCTTTTGGTATGACGCGTCCGGGGATCGAACCCACGACCTTCCGCTCTCCAGGCGGACGCTCTAACCACTACACCACAGAGGCGGTCTCACCATGGGTGAACCAGCCACTACTTACCCCGGAGTGGAACTCCTCCTCCGTGATGCAGATATCGAGGTAGACCTGCTCGAACGTGCCTATCATTTCCACCATCCCCAGACTTAGGTTGAGGACGGGCCGCATCATCCTGGTGGGGCCCATGAACAGGTAGACTGCTGGATACTGGCTGGCAAACTCGGTCTTGGGAACCAGGCAGATCTCCAGAATAGCCGGCACCTAGGGAGAAGAGACCATTGTCATAAGAGGCAACTTCCAGGATTGGGTGGTAAGGCTTGCTGACTTGGTTGACACATGTCATCCTATCACAATTGAGAAAAGCGATGCCCATGACGTTGATCACTACATTAGATTATTACAGATCTCTGACACATTGCTGGAATATTGCTGAGTGCAGCGTTTAAGTGAATGAGTGAGCGACTGAGTTTACTTTTATGCCGCTTTTAGCAATGTCACAGCAGGGAACACCAGAAATGGTCTTCACACATTGTACCCATGTGGGTAATTGAACTCGGGTCTCACGCGTGACAAGCGAATGCTTTAACCACTAGGCTACTCCACAGCTCCTGTAGCGTTAAACAAACAAACAACACACACAAACACAATTACAGCTTCAGCCATCTCAACTAGCACAGTACTGTTATTCATGCACGATCAGGCTGACAGACTAGAAGGGTTGACAGCTTCGACCTAATTGCGGTAATAAAACCGACCATGTCGGTCATGTAACTGACCTTATCAATTCCCTTGACTTTCATGACGCGAAGTCTATCACAGAAGTTTTTAGCAAGGTTGTCGCTGATGTACCCAACAGGGATGCCATCCAAGTAGACGGGGTAGCTGCCCTTCACCGTGCCTGGAGATCTGTCTTCCAGTCGACACAATCCTGCGTCCTCCATCACCGTCAGGAGGTGCGTCTTCTTGTGCTGCACCGTCACAACCTGTAACAACAGTTTACAGCCCTTCTTAACAACAACACAGATTACAACCTCTATTAACAACCACATAGTTTCCATTGATAACAATCACACGGCTTCCAATCCCTCTTAACAACCACCCAACTTACAACCTCTCTCAACAACCACACCGATTACAACCTCTCTCCACAACAAAACAGATTAAAAGCTCTCTAGTCCCACCACTCTCTCTACGACCCCCATCTCTAGCCCCTCCCCTCTCTACAACAACCCCCATCTCTAGTCCCTGCCCACTCTCTACAACGACCCCATCTCTAGTCCCTTCCCACTCTCTACAACGACCCCATCTCTAGCCCCACCCCTCTGTATGACCCCTATCTCTAGCCCCTCCCCTCTCTGTCTACAACGACCCTATCTCTTGCCCCTCCCCCTTACTACAATGACCCTATCTCTAGCCCCTCCCCTCTATGACCCCATCTCTAGCCCCACCCCTCTCTGTACGACCCTATCTTTAGCCCTTCCCCTCTCTACAACAACCTCATCTCTAGCCGCTCCCCCTCTCTACGACTCCATTTCTAGCCACACCCCTCTCTGTACTACCCCTATCTCTAGCATCCTCCACCATCCCCTCTGCAACGACCCCCATCTCTAGCCCCTCCCCTTTCTGAACAACAACCCCAATCTCAGAACGTATACAACGACCCGTCTCTGCCACCAACCTGACAGCTATGAGTGAGATGGTTCATCAGGCCACATGGAGCGCCATCTGGTGTGTGTACAGGGCAAATGAAACCTGAAAGAAAGATTTTATGGAATTTGATTCTGATTGAACATATTCCTCTGACTGACTGACTGAGTTTGGTTTTACGCCGCTTTTAGCAATATTCCAGCAACATCACGGCGGGGGACACCAGAGAGGTAAATGTATGGGCTTCACACATTGTACCCATGTGGGGATTCGAACCCGGGTCTTCGGCGTGACGAGCCAAACCACATTCCTCTGCTTGTCAAATCATCATAATAGGGGCGGTGAGGTAGCCTAGTGGATAAAGCGTTGGCGCATCACGCCGAAGACCTGGGTTCGATTCCCCACATGGGTACAATGTGTGAAGCCCATACATTTACCTCTCTCAGCGAATACCTTAAGGAAATCGTTGTAATCCAGGGTAAATCTGTATCTTTCTTGGTAAATTTGCTAATGGTTACAATTTTGTGTTACAGTTTCTCCAGACAAAATGTCTCCCGCCATGATATTGCTGGAATATTGCTAACAGTGGCGTAAAACCAAACTCACTCACTCACTATCATCATAATAATCAGCAAAACATATCCAGTTATAACCACTTGATGAGTCCAATCCATGGATATTCTCATGCCAGTAAACTTTCCTTCCAAAGTTGGAGAAGCCACCCAGTAGTGTGTTAATAATGTAGCCAATAACATGACAGAGGTTTGTAAATAATCAAGTCTGGATCACACAATCAAGTGTCCTGCATAGATTTATGAAATTGGAGTATGACTGATTCGATAAGTTGTCTCCGAAGAGCATGGGTTACTTGTGTTTGCCTACAAAACTAGGGTTCAAAAGACATTGAACCATTTATTTAAATGGTCAAGAAACGTCCAGTTTTTTATTTCAAGAGTCCTGAAACCCACAATTATTCATCCCATGGGTCCAGAGACGTCCAATTATTTATCTAAGGGTCCTTAACAAACCATAGGGAGTGGTACAGTAATAAAAGTTGTGTATTGTAAGATTAATAGCTACATTTAAAACAGGAGTTATACATATTTCTTGTAGAGAATTTTACACAGTGAATATCACTGTGAGTGAGTGAGTTTAGTTTTACGCCACACTCAGCAATATTCCAGCTATATGGCGGCGGTCTGTAAATAATCGAGTCTGGACCAGACAATCCAGTGATCAACAGCATGAGCATCAATCTGCACAATTGGGAACCGAGCCTGACCACCCGATCCCGTTAGTCGCCTCAACCAAAATTAGAGGGTTTTTTAAGTTTGTTTTAGCCGAAATTAGTCGCCTCTTACGACAAGCATGGGTTACTGAAGGTTCATTCTAACCCGGACCTTCTCAGGTCAAATATCACTGTGCATCTCAAGGGGCACAATAAATATATATTAACCCTGGGTTGCTGAAGACCAATTACAACTTGTATCTTCTCAAGTGGGATGGGAGGTGAGGGTTTGAGGTTTGTGGTTTGTGAGTTGAGGGTTGTGAGTTGAGGGTTGAGGGCGGAGGTTTGAGGTTTGTGGTTTGTGAGTTGAGGGTTGTGAGTTGAGGGTTGAGGGCGGAGGTTTGAGGTTTGTGGTTTGTGGGTTGAGGTTTGGAGGTTGAGGGTATATAGGCATCCACACTGACAAGACATGACAGCCTGGGGACACTGTTACAACCAAACTATTGACAATAGACTAACCCCAGGCTTCGGGGCGGAGCTTGCGGACTCCTGTGGACCTCATGGTGGTGAAGACCGCTCCTCGGTGGACACACCGGAAGTGGGACAGGAACCGGAAGAAGTTGAGTTTGTCAGCCACAATGGCGAAGCCATTATACTGGAATGAGACATGGGAAACTCATTATTTTGATGTGTCAGTGGAAGTAAACATTGACACAGTGGCAGCAGTCACACACCCTGATGCCAGAAACCTGCATAAGCCCTAACACCTGACCCCTCATACTTGCAGTTCCAGACAGTAACACAAAACATGCATCAGAGACCCACATCCAGGCCTGCACACAATGATTAAAACACTTGCATGAGCCCAACTAACTGATCCCCATATATGCACAAGCACCCAAACGTGACCAGTACACTTGCAAAACACACACACACACACACACCCCATCCTATACACCTGCATGAGTCCCACACCCTGACACCCACTCCTACATGACAACCACATTGTGATCCCACACCTGCATGACACCCCACCTGCATGACACCCACAACCTGATCCCACACCTGCATGACACCCACATCAGACCCCAGACCTGCACCACACCCACAACTTGATCCCACACCTGCCTGACACCCACACCCTGATGCCACACCTGCATGACACCCACACCTGATCCCACACCTGCATGACACCCAAACCCTGATTCCACACCTGCCTGACACCCACACCTTGATGCCACACCTGCATGACACCCACACCTGATGCGTCACCTGCGTGACACCCAAACCCTGATACCACACCTGCAAGACACCCACATCCTGATCCCACACCTGCATGACATCCACACCTGATCCCACCCCAAACCCGGATCCCACACCTGCATGACACCCACACCCTGATCCCACACCTGCATGACACCCACACCCTGATCCCACACCTGCATGACACCCACACCCTGATCCCATACCTGCATGACACCTACACCCTGATCCCATACCTGCATGACACCCACACCTTGATCCCATACCTGCATGACACCCCTACCCTGATCCCACACCTTCATGAGTCATACACCTTGACCCCCATGGCTGCATGACTTTCACATCCTGTCCCCCAGACCTGTATGACTCCCATTTCCTGACCCCATACCTGCATGAGTCCCACACCCTGACCCCCAAACCTGCATGAGTTCATACCCTGACCCCCAAACCTGCATGAGTTCATACCCTGACCCCCATACCTGCATGAGTCCATACCCTGACCCCCATACCTGCATGAGTCCATACCCTGACCCCCATACCTGCATGAGTCCCATATCCTGACCCCCATACCTGCATGTCTCACGCCCTCACCCCCACACCTGAATGAGTCCATACCCTGACCCCCATACCTGCATGAGTCCCAGACCAGATCGAGATGTCAGGTTTCCAGTGGACAGGAGATACTGTACACTCCTCGTCACTTCACACTTGTCTCCACCTGACTGTGACAGTGCACGCTGAAAGGCAGCTGAAATACATTCATTATGTTAGTGTTACCATGGAAACAGTACAATTATGAGAGATTATTCAATTTTAACATGATAAAGGATACTTTTAAAGAATCATTTGTTTCTACATTCACAAGGCTCAGACAACTAGCTATTAGACCATGCATTATGTCCCTATTTCCAAGATCAATATATCACATCAACAATGAGACCCATATCCAAACACCTACGTCGAGACCCATATTCCACACCTTCACTGAGACCCATATCCCACACCTACACCAAGACCCATATCCCACACTGAGACCCATATCCCACACCTACACTGGACCCATATCCCACAACTACACTGAGACCCATATCCCACTCTGAGACCCATATCTCACACCTACACTGAGACCCATATCCCACACCTACACTGAGACCCATATCCCACACCTACACTGTGACCCATATCCCACACCTACACTGAGACCCATATCCCACACTGAGACCCATATCCCACACCTACACTGAGACCCATATCCCACACCTACACTGAGACCCATATCCCACACCTACACTGAGACCCATATCCCACACTGAGACCCATATCTCACACCTACACTGAGACCCATATCCCACACCTACACTGAGACCCATATCCCATGCCAAGACCCATATCTCACACCTACACTGAGACCCATATACCACACCTACACTGAGACCTATATCCCACACCGAGACCCATATATCACACCTACACTGAGACCCATATCCTACACTGAGACCCATATCCTACACTGAGACCCATATCTCACACCTACACTGAGACCCATACCCCACACTGAGACCCATATCTCAAACCTACACTGAGACCCATATCCTACACTGAGACCAATATCTCACACCTACACTGAGACCCATATCCCACACTGAGACCCATATCTCACACCTACACTGAGACCCATATCCCACACTGAGACCCATATCTCACACCTACACTGGACCCATATCCCACACTTACACTGGACCCATATCCCACACCTTCACTGGACCCATATCCCACACCTACACTGAGACCCATATCCCACACTGAGACCCATATCCCACACCTACACTGGACTCATATCCCACACCTACACTGAGTCCCATATCCCACACTGGACCTACACCCACACCCATATCCCATACCTACACTGAGACCCATATCCCACACTGAGACCCATATCCCACACCTACACTGAGACCCATATCCCACACCTACACTGAGACCCATATCCCACACCTACACTGAGACCCATATCCCACACCTACACTGAGACCATATCCCACACCTACACTGAGACCCATATCCCACACCTACACTGAGACCATATCCCATACTGAGACCCATATCCCACACCTACACTGAGACCCATATCCCACACCTACACTGAGACCATATCCCATACTGAGACCCATATCCCACACCTACACTGAGACCCATATCCCACACCTACACTGAGACCCATATCCCACACTGAGACCCATATCCCACACCTACACTGGACCCATATCCCACACCTACACTGAGACCCATATCCCACACCCACACTGAGACCCATATCCCACACCTACACTGAGACCCATATCCCACACTTACACTGAGACCCATATCCCACACCTACACACGACCCATATCCCACACCCACACACGACCCATATCCCACACCTACACTGGACCCATATCCCACACCTACACCGAGACCCATATCCCACACCTACACTGAGACCCATATCCCACACCTACACTGAGACCCATATCCCACACCTACACTGAGACCCATATCCCACACTGAGACCCATATCCAACACCTACACTGGATCCATATCCCACACCTACACTGAGACCCATATCCCACACCAAGACCCATATCCCACACCCACACTGAGACCCATATCCCACACCTACACTGAGACCCATATCCCACACTTACACTGAGACCCATATCCCACACCTACACACGACCCATATCCCCCACCTACACACGACCCATATCCCACACCTACACTGGACCCATATCCCACACCTACACCGAGACCCACACTAGTCCTGAATGTGCCCCACTCACCAGGTGTGAGCTCAAAGTCATCCACTGCTTCAGCAGCCTTCTGTATCACCAACTTCACCCTCATGAGGAAGTCATTCATCTTCTCCTGCAACACACATCAATCCCATATCAGTTTGGTATCTATCACACATCATTCTTGTCAGGTATATCACACATCCTTACTATTCATCACATATGTTCCATGTCAATTGCATATCCTAAACATCAGTAACATATGCACCATGTCAGGTACACATCCTCCACGTATGTCACATATCTGTGACATTAGTCACATATCCCCCCCATGTCAGTCACATATCCTAAACATCAGTCACACATCTGCAATGTTAGTCACATAACTGTTACAAAGGAAAGCCAGCCATATATACTTCACACATCAGTCGCAAACCTGTGACACGTCACACACTGGTCACACCTGTCACATGACACACACTGCTCAAACCTGTCACATGACACACACTGGTCACATCTGTCACATGACACATTCTGGTCACAAACCTGTCACATGAAACACACTGGTCACAAACCTGTCACATGACACACACTGGTCACAAACCTGTCACATGACACACACTGGTCACAAACCTGTCACATGGCACAGACTGGTAACAAACCAGTCACATGACACACACTGGTAACAAACCAGTCACATGACACACACTGGTCACATGACACACACCGGTCACAAACCAGTCACATGACACACACCGGTCACAAACCAGTCACATGACACACACTGTCACAAAGTCACATGACACACACCTGGTCACAAACCAGTCACATGACACACACTGGTCACAAACCAGTCACATGACACACACTGGTCACAAACCAGTCACATGACACACACCTGTCACATGACACACACTGGTCACAAACCTGTCACATGACACACACTGGTAACAAACCTGTCACATGACACACACTGGTAACAAAGTCACATGACACACACTGGTCACAAACCTGTCACATGACACACACTGGTCACAAACCTGTGTCACATGACACACACTGGTAACAAACCAGTCACATGACACACACCGGTCACAAACATGTCACATGACACACATTGGTCACAAACCTGTCACATGACACACACTGGTAACAAACCAGTCACATGACACACACTGGTCACAAACCAGTCACATGACACACACTGGTCACATGACACACACCGGTCACAAACCTGTCACATGACACACACTGGTCACATGACATGACACACTGGTCACAAACCTGTCACATGACACACACTGGTCACAAACCTGTCACATGACACACACTGGTCACAAACCAGTCACATGACACACACTGGTCACAAACCAGTCACATGACACACATTGGTCACAAACCAGTCACATGACACACACTGGTAACAAACCAGTCACATGACACACACTGGTAACAAACCTGTCACATGACACACCATATTAAACACACACTTTTCATGGCATAATTCAACTGTCTCTTATCTCAATGCCGAACACCTGCTGTCTGGGTTTACCTTGATGACCATCAGCATGAGATGTCCGGACAACAACAGTTCATGGTTCATGGGGTTGTCGGGGGAATCAGCAGCACACTCGCCCTTCGTGAACGCGTACAACTTCCTCGCCATGTGACTGCAGTCAGACAAGGAGTGAGTGAGTTTAGTTTTACACTGCTCTCAGCAATATTCAAGCAATATGATGGCGGTCTGTAAATAATCGCGTCTGGACTAGACAATCCAGTGATCAACAGCATGACCATCAATCTACGCAACTGGGATATGATGACATGTGTCAACCAAGTCAGCGAGTCTGACCACCCGGTTCCGTTAGTCGCCTCGAACAACAAGCATGGGTTAATGAAGACCAATTCTAACCCGGACCTTCACGGGTATGCACTCAGAGACAGCCATGTAAGACCACATGAAAACTATAGCACGTAGCCAACACATTTGAGTCTACCAGTCCAAATCTGTCTCTTGACATCATTCCATCAAAATCTTAGCATAACATGTGTTCTTCTAACAACAAAGTCGACTAGACCAAAATAAAATTTTAATAGTCTCAGGCTATTTGCTTGTTCCTTAAGTGGAAGTCTAGCACTGTTGACAGTCTTGGGCAAGTATATTGTTTCCCAATTTAAACTAAAACAACAAAATTTAAGCTGTCATAAGAATTTATTAACCTAAATGTCCATATGTTGAGTGAGTGAGTATGGTTTTACACAGCAATATTCCAGCAATATTTAGCAGGGGACACCAGAAATGGGCTTCACACATTGAACCATGTGAGGAATCGAACCCGGGTCTTCGGTGGGATGAGCGAACGCTTTAACCACTAGGCTACCCTATTGTCCCCAACATTTTGAAGCTGATGGAGAGGAACCTAACCAATGACATAAAAAAATACTCACATGAGAAAGTCAAACTTTTCTTTGTTGGATCTAAGATGCATGCACACAATATGTCTGAAAAAATAATAACATCAACTTCATTCAACAACACTTGAGTGAGTGAGTGAGTGAGTACAGTTTTACGCCACTTTTAGCAACATTCCAGCAATATCACAGCATCGGACACCAGGAATGGGCTTCACGCACTGTACCCATGTGGGAATCAAACCCGGGTCTTCAGCGTGACAAGCGAACGCTTTAACAACTAGTCTACCACACAGCAGAGAGATATCTGTGTGGGTACAGGTGGGTAATGAAGCTACCAGCAAGGTTTCCACGGTTATGTATCTTTCTAACACTTCAGTTGTAGGCCTTACTAACGAGTCAAAAAGACTTACATATTAATTACTCTTCATGGAGTAATTCATCTCACTAACTCTTCATGGTCATACATCTTACTAACTTTTTGAATCATAGGTCTTACTAACTACTCCCAGAGTTGTGCATTATACTAACTCTTCATCAAATCACACAGTATACTGAGTCCAACTAACTTTACAGTCGTATATACTTACCAACATCACAGAGGTACATCTTACTAACCCTTCACAGTGTCAAATATCTTACTGAGAACTGAGTTGTCCACCTTACCAACGTCACAGAACGTCACAGACCTACATCTTACAAACTCTTCACAGAGTCAAATATCTTACTGAGACCTGAGTTGTCCATCTTACCAATCTTCACAGATGTACATCTTACAAAACTCTTCACAGAGTCTTAAACCCTTATCTTACTGAGACCTGAGTTGTCCACCTTACATCTTACAAAACAGAGTCACAGAGGTACATCTTACTAACCCTTCACAGAGTCAAATATCTCACTAAGTCAACGTCACAGAGGTTCACAGAGTCAAATATCTCACTAAGTCACCAGTTGTCCGTCTTACAAACTTCACAGACGTACATCTTACAAAATCTTCACAGAATGATATATCTTACCAAGTCCTGAGTTGTCCACCTTACCAACGTCACAGAGGTACATCTTACCAACCCTTCACAGAGTCAAATATCTCACTAAGTCACGAGTTGTCTGTCTTACCAACTTCACAGACGTACATCTTACAAACTCTTCACAGAGTCATATGTCTCCCTGACCTTCACAGAGATGTATGTACCAACTTATTTACTCTTCACAGAGTTGTTCGTCCGTCTGACTGTTCACAGTGCATTAAGCCTTACTAACTCTCGTAACATTTCCCTGAGTAGAGTACTAACTTGAAGAAGAGTTCCCCAGCCTGTTTGTCAGAGATCCATGGAGGACAGAATCTGTAGGCAAGCTTGGCGCGGAAGTGTTGGCCGATGTGCTTGAGTACGTCCGACGTGGTGAACAGTTCGTCTGACAGAGTCTCCTGCAGCATGTTCACCACACACCTGGAATGAGTCAATAAAGAGATAAATATACTGTGTTTTCTATGTAGAGCTAAGTTACAAGCTGGTTTAATCGACCTGTGAAGATCTGAGTCAGTAACTAGGGGTGAAACTGTACACTCTTACCATGGTACGGTATTTATTGTGGTACGAGGCCTTCGGTTCGGTCTGTTTCTGTTTGGTATATATGAGGACTTATTTCCGGGAAAATAGCAGCCATCTAGCAAAGAAATGCGTTATATTTTGCCAAAATTGATTAGATTTCTAGACATTTTAGAAAAAAGGTTAATAAAATGATGATCACTGGATTGTCTGGTCCAGACTTGATTATTTACAGACCGCCACCAAATAGCTGGACTATGGCTGATATCACCATAAAAAAACAAACATATCAAACCAAAGCTGTTGTCATCATGCCAAACTGAACCTGGAACTCGTGTACAGTCTGAGAAAGTAAATGTTAAATTTAGCCTGGTATAATCTCGACACTGACAAAAAAGTCTGATTTTTCCATTTTGTGTGGAGTGAGTGCATGAGTTTAGTTTTACACTGCCTTTATCAATATTCCAGCAATGTCACGGCAGGGAGCCATTTTGTCTGGAGAAACTGTAACACAAGATCATAACGATTAACAAATTTACCAAGAAAGATGTAATTTTTAAAGTAAAATTAATAGTTTATACTTATCCTGACTCATGATCTTTTGCTTATCTCCCTTTCCCTTGCGAATGGTAGTGGAACACTTGAATCCCTTGAAGTTCCCGAAGCGGACGTAAAAATACACTCATCCACGTGTTACCTCCCTTGCCCTTTCCCGCGCAAACCATATCATGTGACGTGTCCATACTTGTCACTCTCTCCTTATTATCAGCCTCTGCACTTGGATCTGCTGTGAAATCTCAATTGTCTTCAACGGGGAGGTTGGGAGGGCTTCTCGTCATGAGTCAGGATAAGTATCAAATATTAAGTTTACTTAAAAAAATTACGTATTTTTCCTTATCCTGACTCATGATCTTTTGCTTATAGAATCCGACAGATTGGTGGTGAGTCAAGCCACTGGATTCAACAGCTGTCCTAAGATACGTCCTGTATCCCCCCCATGGGAACTGCTAACGGCATTTCCGTGATCCTATTCTTCAAACTTCCGTTATAACTTGTGGGGACCACTTCCTTGTCTTACTTTCATCTCAGACAAGTTGAATCATGTTGATTCATGTGGCTACAGATAAACTAGTATCTCCTATACTAGATATCTTATAACAACCCATAGATTATGATAAGATCCTATCATAAATGAGTTGCGACCCTTCCACTTACAGGTAAGGTTATTTATTACCCGTACAGGATCTTTAATCACTCATGCTAGCCTGTCTTAGACTGTGTGCATGGACTTTCAACTAGTACTATTCCTAAGTAAAAGTATCTACAAGTCAACGTGATAAAGGGTGAGATTTTTCCAATTCAGCGCCTTTGTGGAAAATTACCAGACGGAGGGCAAATCTACGTGTGCTAGCTTATCTACGCACCAGGAATCCTTCAACGAAGAGATTGTACCTCCTCACGTACCCCCTTTACTTCTACCTGAAGTATCTATGAGATCTACGACTGTTGACCTCTACTACTACGAGATCGTCCCCTACTACAGTCACAGCAGGAAGCTGTTGACGTACTACCTCTTACTTCTCGGAGTCAAGTTGAGGCACATAACTCTTCAGCATTCGCAAACGCTTCATCTACACCGTAGCAGTGTCAACCTATGCTGAATCGATGATGTCCATGATGGAACGTAGATTCCAGAAGGTATCGAAGGCTAAGGAAAGCCTCTCATCTACCGAAACCGTGCGCAAACCTAAGGATAGGTGCGAACCCACGGGCCTGCGCGAATCTACTCCTCTTGGATCTACACCTCAAGGCTACGTTGGAAACGTATACCTTAACGAAGGTTCACACAGTGGGACGACTCTGTCATCTTGGAGGGTGATAGAGATGACTTACCTACTCTATCTACGTCGAGAACATTGAAGGATCCTGCTCCTACACCTAGCCTCTCTAGAATTGAGATCTCATATTTCGCACAGACCAGAGGTTCGCGAAACATTCGCGAAGAGATAGCTCACCTCACAAGGTTCGCGAGGCGATGTATCTACTGATAGAGGTTCGCGGACAGAACACTCTCAAGATAGACGTTCGCATAGGGAGGAATCTTCAGATAGAGGTTCGCGAAGCGAGGATGAAGGTTCAAGAAGGGAAACAGGTTCGCAGATGGATGAACTGTGAGACCTAGCTCTAATAATCAGGAGACTTTGAACTTGCAAACGGACCTCCTCTTCACAGACTCATAAGTTACAGCATGGATTGCTAACGCACAGCTTTGAGAAAGCTACAGACATCTACAAGGTTTGAGAACTCTCAGATCTACAGGCAGATAACAGCAACGTAGACATCTACAGGGTTCGTGATACCCTAGGGTTACCAAACCCTTACATCAACAGGCAACTTGTAAAAAGTGAAGTTGACGATACGAATTTATTACCATAACGGCTGAATAAAACGAAGCATTGATGGAAACGGATGCTGAGGTCTTATACCAGGTAGCAGATGGCTCGCAAGTGCAGATATTGTCGCTCACTTACTCACCCAACCCAACAGAGACGCACTGCATATACGCTTGATGACTTCGAGCTCATAATATGATATCACTCAATGAAGCTGATAACTCAGTACTGGACAACCTTAAGACGCAAGCTGTTGGAAAGAGCTTAAGGTTAACATCGCCTTCAAGTATACTTGAACGGACGCATACAGATGATTGTATCAACACTCGCCACTCAGCATTGGGATTAGAATGATATCCTATCAACTAGATCTATACAGACATACGTCTCGACAGCCTCCTTCGTCATGCTCGGAATAAGTGATTCATATCACTAAACAAGATTTACACTTGGAGCAACCCTTAGTCAGGAGGCTTATATGAGCAGCGTAGGATTACGCGAGCTTTTACTCACAGATTTTATGGAGGCCAAGTGGCTACAACACTGGTGACGTCATGCTTGAAGCTGATTGGTCCACGTCAGACAACGCCTCCCACTGACAGAGCAGGCTCCAGCATGGTTTCTCATTGTAAACAAACCCGTGGTACGGAGGAATACTTCATCGGCAGCCTTGGAAACAGTATACAACGGAAACAGTATACAACTACGGCCTGTTATCATCATGGAAATCAAATAGATGTCTAGCCTTGACAACAGGATAAATGATGTTTATTTTGGAAGTTGTCGCTAATAGAAGTCGGTATGAGTACCTGTACCCTGCGATGCTACACGGGAGCCAGCCTTGCTATAAATAACAACGCTTCGATGTCAACACAGATCGCCTGCATATATAAGGGGAAGAATTATGTAGCAGAGGTTAGCACTTCCAATGGAACGTCCTATCGTTTGGAATATCGTAGGCTCTATGATTATTCATACGAATAACCAAGCCTATCGGCACCTATTACAAGATCTACGCAGTGCCAGATATCAGGACGGCATACAGGTTCTTCAAAGTGCCAATCAACTCAGAGAGCAGATGAACTTCTCAATTAAGTTGCTCACGCAACTAGGATGGCTAGTGAACCTGATGGAAATTGGAGTTAGAATCTATCAAGATCTTCAATTGCTGGGAATAATAATTATCCCAATACAGGATTGAAATGTGATCCCAGAAGATCATTGGGTCAAGATATTAGCCATGATTCAACAAAGCAGTCATCTCTCCGTTAACACTACGAACATGGCAAGTGCTACTCGGTCTGTTAACCTCGGAGCAGGACTTGACGCGCACAGGAAGGTTACAAATAAGACCGCTGCAACGGTTCCTGATAAAACATTTAGACAGCGTCGACCCTATCTTGCTGCCAGAAAACCTCAGGGAGATATCTACAGTGTTGGACACACAGGTCGAACGTTTGCTAAGGGACCTTATTTACAAGAGCCGACGTCCAACACGCATCTTTACGCTGATGCTCTGATGCAAGGATGGGTTCGCGCACATCTCAAGCGGCCCCTGAGGAAAGTGGTCCAAAATAGAACAGAAACTGCACATCAATCTGCTAGAGATGAAAGCAGTGATCAGCACGCCTTACAACTATGGTGAAGCTTGCTGAACAACAAGATGTTGATGATACATACGGACAACTCTACAGTAGCGTTCTCCATAAACCGCAAGGATCCACAAGGTCTCCAAGCCTATTGCAGCTCACTTTCCAGTTGTTCCAGATAACACAGGAAGCAAACGCCTGGATAAAGAAGCGTGTCACATATGGAGCCAAGAACGCATTGCGGCAGACGGCTCTCAAGAGCGACTACACCCGGTCACTCCACGGAATGGATGCCCCATCCAGAAGTAAGTTTGAACATAAAGATAGTATCCACTTGCCATAGACCTGTTTGCCACGAGGTTCAACAAACAACTAGAGACGTTCGTCTCACCAGTTCCAGATCCTCAAGCCTGGGCAACAGATGCACTGAGCATGTCGTGGGAAGGATTAAACAGCTACGCTTTTCCACCCACGATATTACTGCCAAAAGTACTGTTCAAGATCAAGCAGACTCAGATGCTACAACTGACTTTGGTTGCGCCTTACTGGCCAGTGAGAGCATGGTTCCCAGACCTGATAGGAGATCTTGGAAACCCAGTAATCAAGTTACCAGATTGGCCAAACCTACTAAAACATCCGCACACCAAGCAAGTCCACGGAAAACCAACAGTGTTCCAGCTACACGTGAGGACAGTATCAAAACATGCTTGAAGAAAAGAGGATACTCCGCCAGGGCAGCCAAAGCAGTAACGCTAGCGTTACGCAGATCGACTTCGTAGCTCATATGACGTCAAATGGCTAAAGTTTGACACTTATGCAAGGAAGGAAAGGCTTCATTATGCGATGATAGCCACTCATCCTCAAGTGGCGGAATATCTATGTCATCTTAGACAGACTAGACATCTGAAGGGTTCGACACTATCTACATACCTCGCTGCGATCAGTACAGTGATTACTTTGAAGTCAGGCATCAAGTTGACGAAAGTACCAGAATTACTTGCTCTGTTGAGATCATTTAAGCTGGAGGACCAGCAAAAGAAATTCAGAGCTCCAGCCTGGGATCTAAATGTAATTCTGCGTCATCTTACGAGTGATGTCTACGAACCACTAGGTCAGATTACACTCGAGCTGCTAACACAGAAAACGCTGTTCCTGCAGGCGTTAGCCAAAGCAGCTCGCATATTGGAGATACATGCCCTGGACTGTGGTCAAACTACTTTCTACAGAGGGCAAAATAATGCAGTTCATCTAGGACTTAGATGGGACTTTATTGCCAAGAACCAACTACCGTACCAGCGCTCTCTACAGTCCTTGGTCCACAGGATATAGACGACTTATCCTTGTGTCCAGTCAGAACCCTGAAGATATATCTTCAAAAGACTGAAACGAGGAGACAAAAATTCAAGCACCTGTTCATCCCAATATCAACACAGACTTCAGCAGAAGTCTCAAGAACGACCATATCGTTCTGGATGAGAGCCGTTATATTGAGAGCCTATAAAGCAGCAGGACTAGAACCTCCTAGAGCTTCCAACCCACACGAAGTCAGAGCACTGGCATCAACATTAGCTCTGCATGGAAATTGTTCTATACCAACAATTAAATGGAGGGCTGCTTTTCGAAAGTCGGACACGGTGTTTGCCAACCACTATCTCCTAGACATAGTCAACTAACGGTTCCGCAAAGGCGCTGAGTTGGAAAATCTCACCCTTTATCACGCTGACTTGTTGATAACTTTTACTAAGGAAAAGTTTCTAAGTCCATGCGCACAGTCTAGGACAGGCTAGCATGAGTGATTAAAGATCTTGTACGGGTAATAACCGTACCTGTACGTGAAGGGGTTGCAACTCATTTTATGATAAAGATCTTATCATAATCTCTATGGTTGTTTGTTATAAGATATAAGCTGAGATAAGATAATCCTTTAGGGAAGCAAACGGCATGTCATAACAATTTACAAATAATATCCAGTCCTGTCTATCTTCGGGTGGTCATGCCACCCATATATTTTGAGACATTTAATACGATGGCTGATTTAAGGTTTCCATTGGTATCATACCCTTTTACGTATCTCAACATAAACTTTATGATCCATAAATGAGACATATTCAACACACATGAAAAAGCATAAAATATCTTTGAGATGACCCCTTGTGCTTGTAGGCAGTATGTGCATTTCATGCAGGGTGAGTCAACGGTTCGTCGTCATACCTGGCTGAGCGACCTAATTGCCATCTATAGTCCGATCTATTGTTTTTAGTAGCTATTCGTATATTTTCTAAGTTTTGCCCCATTTTACGAGTAAACATGCTTTTCTGGAAATGCTATTACGCATCCCACAGAATGCCCAGTTAGGCCGATGTGGGTTATTTCGATACATGCTTTTCATAAATTTGTGAATTTTAGGGATACAAAGTAACAGCCAAAAACAGTTTTTTTCTATTTCCGACAGTACTTTAACTCATAATTCAGCCTCGAAATCATAGAGTAACATTACATTTCATTCTTGAGGTACTTATTTAGGAATCAAGAGAAAATAAATTCTAGCATACACACTGTCGGGTACCTTGCTGTAAACAAACAAGCAAAGCCAAGTTAATAATTCGAAGGAAGAAACAGATAGTTGATTTTTTTTGGGGTGGGTGGGGGTGTTTAATGCTTGAGTCAGCAATATTCCAGGTAAATGGCGGCGGTCTGCGAACAATAAAGTCTGGGCCAGACAATCAAGTGATCAACAGGGTGAGCTTCAATCTAGACAGTTGGGATATGATGACATGTGTCAACCAAGTCAACGTGTCTGACCTTCCGATTATGTTTGTTGCGTTAGTTGCTGCAGGATGTAATTTTGGCGGAATTTACCCTTTATAGAAGGAATCTTCTTCCTTCCCCTTGGTGAGCTCATCAAAGATGAACTTGTCTGTGCAATCTATCAGTCCCTGAAACAAACACCTACAGGCTTGTACATGTTAGAATTAGTGAAGTTGAAAAAGATATCAGAAAGGATTTACAGATATCCCTACCCCATTCACTGTATTGCGAAATATATATAAAATAATTAATAAAATACTGCAAAAAGCACACTTATGAACATTTTATGGATCACAATATGAACTATTAAATACTTTAATACTGAAAATCAGGGTGGTCCTTAACTTGTCTGTTGTTGAGTATATACTGCATGGTGTCTGATTATGCTCATCACAACTAATTGTGTCTTCACCATTCATTTTCCATGTAAAAATTTGTCATATGAAAATGATGAAAACCTATGCCTCATTAATAAAACTGTATTCCTACAACTCTGTATTGTCAGTTTTCTTAATAAGGGGACATTCATAATTTATGGCTGTGGGTGGGGAAGGAGGGGGGAAGGAATGATGATGATTTATATGGAAAAGCATGTACAATGCGAGTGACAGTTGATGCGAGTGAAAGTTGATGTACAAAGTAAATGACCCCCCTTGCATGTCATGTACAAAATCAATGACACCCACTTCCCTTGCCATATTTTTTAGTATAATTGTTTAATATTTTTATGCCCAAAATTGCTGACTCCTCCAGTACATGTGTACAAAACTGATGATCCCCTGCTACCTCCCCAGAACAAAATGGGTGACCCCCTCCTTAAAATCATCATCACCCCCTCTTGCCATAAATTATGAACGGTCCCTAAAACCGTTTCCCTACAAACAAACCTTGAGAATGGTCATAAGTGGGATGAAGAACATCTCCCGATTGTAGATGAAGCACGTCATCATGGCACCAGTGGTCAGATAGTGGAGGTACATGTTCTGAGAAACAAGGTCAGTGAGTGAGTGAGTGAGTGAGTAAGTGAGTTTGGTTTAACGCTGCTTATATCTATACAAGTTATACCAACCAATATATACTTTCGAGATATACTCTACAACATATGACTGACTGACTGACTGAGTATCGTTTTACGCCGTTTTTAGATATATTCCAGCAATATCACGGCGGGGGACACCAGAAATGGGCTTCAAAAATTGTACCCATGTGGGGAATCGAACCCGGGCTATGACCAAACGCTTTAATCACTAGGCTACCCCACCGCCCCCTACAACATATGACATATGTGACATACTGTATGATATTTTATACAAGATATACTATACAAGGTATATCATACAAGATATATACCAAAAGATACACTATTCAAGATTTAACATACAATATATACAGAAACATAAAATCACTACATTCAAGGGAAAGTTTTACAGTTTCATGTTAACACCACAGGACGCAGCAAGGATACCAGAACGGTAACTCAGGTTTCACTTCTGGGGAGCTTGATTGTTTCAGTGGTTGAGTTACCTGCCCCTCATGATCCTCCTTCACACATCGACAGGTGGCGCCATACTCTGTGTACCCATTCCCTCGCATCCGCCATCGATCTCGCTTGAAGCACAGAGGCTGATCCGGGATAAAAATACTGATTGATAATTTGACATCATTTGAAATCTAATCATGGTATACTTTTGTTAAAATGCTGCACTCAGCTATATTCTATATGGTGACCCATTCAAGCTGAGTGAGTGAGTGAGTATAGTTTTATGACGCACTCAACAATATTCCAGCTATATGGTGGCGGTCTGTACATAATAGAGTCTGGTCCAGACAATCCAGTGATCAACAGCATGAGCATCGATCTACGCATTGGGATATGATGACATGTGTCAACCAAGTCAGCGAACCTGACCACCCGATCCCGTTAGTCACCTCCTATGACAAGCATGGGTTACTGAAGATCTAACCCGATTCTAACTGTATTTCTACTCTGCGCACAAAATTGGAATTTGAGTTTGTTCCTGTATATGTCATATAACCCAGTCATTTCCGATGGGGATTTCTTGTTTCAATCCAGTGATCAACAGCATGAGCATCAATCCATGGAACAGGGATATGACTACGAACCTGACCACCTGATACAGTTAGTAGCCTCTTACGAAAACCAATTCTAAACTGGATCTTCAGTGATGGGCAGGAAGTAAAGGTATACTGAGAGCACTGATTTGTGACCACGTACACTCGGTCATATGTCATACACTAAAGATAGATACACTGATAAATACCTACCACGTTTCTCCTGTTCATAATTAACATCCGTATGACTTTCTCATTTCCATTGACCACAAAGTAAGTACAGCCTCAGCAAGTAAATACCTCAACATGATGTGTAAAGAAGCTTGTGTGTTGTTTAACCAGCAAGTCCAATATACTTATTTTCAACAAAATCAAGATGATCAACAGCACTGGGATATGATGACATGTGTCAACCAGGCCAGCAATGAGCCTGACCACCCTGTGTTGTTTGTTAAACGCCACACTCTGTCATACTACAGCTTGTGTGTTGTTTAACTCAGCTTCCATTAATTGTAAATAATCTGGGAAGATTGGTTGCAGTGACTGTACGACCAAGCAATCAATCATGTTTTCTCATAATCGAACACAAACAATTCTGGAACACTTGTTTTCATAAACAAGGTTGGTTTTGTCTGTTACATTTCATAAGCACTACAAGCTCGTTCCAAGTCATGATTGAATATATCTTAAAGACTCTAAGAAATTTATGTTCCTTACATACTTGTCATCCTTTAAAGATATGAAATTTTGCACCAAGAAACCCCAAAGAACTACATGTTTTTTTCCCTTATTTGAGCATTAATAAAAATAACCATGAACATTTCATAAATGACGATAACCAATTATTTTCGATGATTGATCGGTTGTAATGAACCAATCATCAATTATGAGATTTTAACCAATTCCCAACACTAATAATGACAGCCTGTAAACATTCAAGTCTGGACCAGACGACACAGTGTTCAAACGCATTAATCTACGCAACTGGGATACAAAGACATTCATCCATCAAGTCAGTGAGAATGACCACCAAATCCTATTCATTGCTGACCAGCAGATGGCTGAAGACCAATTCTAACCCGGATCTTCACAGATGGTGAGTGAGTGAGTGAGTGAGTGAGTGAGTGAGTGAGTGAGTGAGTGAGTGAGTGAGTGAGTGAGTGAGTGATGAGTGAGTGAGTGAGTGAGTGAGTGAGTGAGTGAGTGAGTGAGTGAGTGAGTGAGTGTGTTTGAGTGAGTGAGTGTGTGTGTGTGTTTGGGTGGGCGAATGAGCGAGCGAGCATGGTTCTACACCGCTTTTAGCAACATTCCAGAAGTAGCATGCATATATGGGCTTCACACATTGTACCCACGCTGGCAATCGAACCCGGGTGTTCAGCATGACGAGAGAACGCTTTACCCACTAGGATACTCCACCACCCCTAATGAATATGGGACACATTTCCGCAACAAGTGAACTAAATCTGAAATTATGATCTCAAATTGAGCACACAAACCTCTTCATCTTCATTCCGCTGGACCAGCTGTGCTGGCGTCAGTTTGGACAAATTACAAAGGTCAGACTGAAAAATAATAAGAAATCTACACATGATTAACAAAATCTTCTGAGTCTACTTGTCTTACACTATCACTTTGCAATATTTTAACTGAAATTTAGTATCCTACACTGAACAAATATTATACAGAATACAAGTTGGGGAATGAATATTTGAGTTCAATAATCATTTTGTAGTGAAAATTGATCAACATAAGCATATCATGAAAGAGACCTTGACTTAGAAATGTGCCCAAATAAATGTTCACTTACTTTCACCATGAAGGGCAGGTGCCCCAGTGACTGTTCCTTGACCTTCCCATGATACCTTCACCATGAAGGGATCACCATAATGGGCTAACTGGTGCACCAGTGACTGTCAGTGAACATTACCTTCACCATGATGGGCAGGTGCCCCAGTGACTGTTCTCTTTACTCACCATTGCCCACTATTCCGACCTTCCTTCACCATAATGGGCAGGTGCCCCAGTGACTGTTCTCTTTACCTTCACCATGATGGGGCAGGTGCCCCAGTGACTGACATGATGGACAGGTTTGAAGGGCAAACCCCTTTCACCATGATGGGCAGGTGCCCCAGTGACTGTTCCCTTCACCTTCACCTTAATGGGCAGGTGCCCCAGTGACTGTTCCCTTACCTTCACCATGATGGGCAGGTGCCCCAGTGACTGTTCCCTTACCTTCACCATGATGGGCTTCACTCATGATAAGGGGCAGGTGGCCCCAGTGACTGTTCCCTTACCTTCACCATGATGGGCAGGTGCCCCAGTGACTGTTCCCTTACCTTCACCATAATGGGCAGGTGCCCCAGTGACTGTTCCCCCTTACCTTCACCATGATGGGCAGGTGCCCCAGTGACTGTTCCTTACCTTCACCATAATGGGCAGGTGCCCAGTGACTGTTCCCCTTACCTTCACCATGATGGGCAGGTGCCCCAGTGACTGTTCCCCTCACCATAATGGGCAGGTGCCCTGACTGTTCCCTTACCTTCACCATGATGGGCAGGTGCCCCAGTGACTGTTCCCCTTTACCTTCACCATGATGGGCAGGTGCCCCAGTGACTGTTCCCTTACCTTCACCATGATGGGCAGGTGCCCCAGTGACTGCTCCTTCCCTTACCTTCACCATGATGGGCAGGTGCCCCAGTGACTGTTCCCTTACCTTCACCATAGGCAATGGGCATAATGTGGTGCCCCAGTGACTGTTCCCTTACCTTCACCATGATGGGCAGGTGCCCCAGTGACTGTTCTCTTACCTTCACCATGATGGGCAGGTGCCCCAGTGACTGTTCCCATGATTACCTTCTTACCACCATGATGGGCAGGTGCCCAGTGATGGGCAGGTGCCCCAGTGACTGTTCCCTTACCTTCACCATGATGGGCAGGTAACCCCAGTGACTGTTCCCTTTACCTTCACCATGATGGGCAGGTGCAGTGTGCCCAAAGTGACTGTTCCCTTACCTTCACCATGATGGGCAGGTGCCCCAGTGACTGTTCCCTTACCTTCACCATGATGGGCAGGTGCCCCAGTGACTGTTCTCTTACCTTCACCATGATGGGCAGGTGCCCCAGTGACTGTTCCCTTACCTTCACCATGATGGGCAGGTGCCCCAGTGACTGTTCCCTTACCTTCACCATGATGGGCAGGTGCCCCAGTGACTGTTCCCTTACCTTCACCATGATGGGCAGGTGCCCCAGTGACTGTTCCCTTACCTTCACCATGATGGGCAGGTTCCCTTACCTTCACCATGATGGGCAGGTGCCCCAGTGACTGTTCCCTTACCTTCACCATGATGGGCAGGTGCCCCAGTGACTGTTCCCTTACCTTCACCATGATGGGCAGGTGCCCCAGTGACTGTTCCCTTACCTTCACCATGATGGGCAGGTGCCCCAGTGACTGTTCCCTTACCTTCACCATGATGGGCAGGTGCCCCAGTGACTGTTCCCTTACCTTCACCATGAGGTGGGCAGGTGCCCCAGTGACTGTTCCCTTTACCTTCACCATGATGGGCAGGTGCCCCAGTGACTGTTCCCTTACCTTCACCATGATGGGCAGGTGCCCCAGTGACTGTTCCTTACCTTCACCATGAAGGGCATGGGCAGGTGCCCCAGTGACTGTTCCCCTTACCTTCACCATGATGGGCAGGTGCCCCAGTGACTGTTCCCTTACCTTCACCATGATGGGCAGGTGCCCCAGTGACTGTTCCCTTACCTTCACCATGAATGGGCAGGTGCCCCAGTGACTGTTCCCCTTACCTTCACCATGATGGGCAGGTGCCCCAGTGACTGTTCTCTTACCTTCACCATGATGGGCAGGTGCCCCAGTGACTGTTCTCCTTACCTTTTCACCATGATGGGCAGGTGCCCCAGTGACTGTTCCCTTACCTTCATGGTGAAGGGCAGGTGCCCCAGTGACTGTTCTCTTACTTTTATTATGATGGGCAGGCGCCCCAGTGACTGTTCCCTTACCTTCATGGTGAAGGGCAGGTGCCCCAGTGACTGTTCTCCTACTTTTACCATGATGGGCAGGTGCCCCAGTGACTGTTCTCTTACCTTCACCAAGATGGGCAGGTGCCCCAGTGACTGTTCTCTTACCTTCACCAAGATGGGCAGGTGCCCCAGTGACTGTTCTCTTACCTTCACCATGATGGGCAGGTGCCCTAGTGACTGTTCCCTCTCTTCAATCAGATGACTCCCAACATAGCATCCAACGTGGATTTCCAGCAACCCCTTGTAGCTCATACCCCTCTGTCGACACTATAGACCAAGCAACATACACCTATAGACCATCCAGGCAATGGCTGCCATCGTTAAACATTTTTAGAGACACATTAGCTAGGTTTATTCCATCTGAGTAAACATATGCTCAGTATTGATCGTTACACTGCTATACTGAGTCTAACAAACCCTAGTAGGTCCCGTCAGCTAACCCTTTGGACTGACCATTCAGAACACAGCTTACCAAATCGCGAAAGTTAACATTCACACATACCGTTTGAACCTTTACCTAAAAAACTTGAACAATTCAGAATGCTATTTTAGGCATTACCGCTTCCGAGTGACACACATGGAGGACGCAATGAGTAAATGGTCACTGTAAATAGTGTTTTTGTCAATATTCATGGATGTCATCTTGCGGAAATATGAGCTAATAGTAACCATGTCATTAGAAATCCCTGAGCGTATATACTGCAGGTCAAATATCTGTATTTTATGCAGAATTTTGTTTGTTGATATATCAGTGTCAGCGACCAGGGAAGAGAAAATTTAGAAAAAGTTTGCAAGTGGTGCCGAACCCTAACAAGTAGTCATAGGTCGCTCAAAGGTTAGTTGACGCGACCTTCTACTAGGGTTTGTTAGACTCAGTATAGCAGTGTAACGAATAATACTAAGCCTAAGTTTACTTAGACTGGGTTTATTCATACAAAACATCGAAGGTGTTGCAGATACAGAGACATAAAAAATGTAACCATGATACATTGGTTATCAAATATTTTTGATTGTTTGCTGGTTAACCCCGCACTCGGCAATATTCAAGCTATATAGAGGTGGTCTGTAAGTATCTGAGTCTGGACCAGACAATCCAGTGATCAAGAGCATGAGCACCAATCTACGTAATAGCGGTGCTAGCGAGCCTGACCACCCGATCCTGTTAATAGCCTCTTACGACAAGCTTAGGTTACTGCAGACCAATTTTAACCTGGATTTTCATGGGTCGGCAATGTATCATATTTGAAACTTAAGTCAGGTGAGCTAAAAATGTAAAATGTCTACAGCAGTATTAGAAATTTTAACTATAAATTGTATAATCATATACTTATCCTATCTCATGTTATGCACTTCTCTCTCTCTTCTACGACCATGGCGTGGAAACGTGCTGTAGGCTAAGTTGAATCAAATCATCTTGGCCTCTGTCCTACCTGACCTCTGCCCTCACTCAGATTGCTGATCTGTCAATCATCTCTGTAAAGCGTGCTAAGCGCTCAGATGGTCACATGACATCCCACTAATGTCATTCTCGTCTTGGAGCTGCATGTAATCTGTGATGCGGGGAAGGTCGGTACCATAAAAACTCCAGCACAGACATTCCGTTCGACAAAGCGGTTATGGAAGGTAAATCAATTCCTTCAGGTTTAATTGTCGGCCTCGAGAGACGGGCGTAGAAATCGCTGTATTGGGCAAAGCTGGAGATGGCCTCTGTATGTTAGGGTTTGGGCTGAAGTCAGAAGGCCTAGCAACTATTGCCACTGAAGAAGGGATCTCTCCTCAGACAGGAAATGTTCAATCAGCCAAACTACCATGACAGTACTGAAGAAGTGCTGAATGTAGTAGGTTCGGGGCATGGAGATTGTCAGTCAATCTACAGGAACGTTCACATTGTACACAGATTGATGAAAATCGTACAGTCTGTGATTGCAAGAACGTATGGTTCACCAAATGAAGTGTTGGTCCGCCAGATGGAGTGAGAAAATTAGTAGATGTGATGCATGGGATCGTCAATCTACCGGAACATTCGTAAAGTTGATGGAATGGCGGAGGTAAAATGACCGGTGACCCCAGGAATGTTTGTAAGGGAGACGAAGGTAGTAAAATCTATGCCTGCGTACCGTCTGGACATAGCTGCAGTGAAAACTGAACTGAGGGCTTAATCTAGGAACTGAGTAACCCTAGCCAAAGTGAAAGCGTTCTCGGGTGATTCTGTCTGACACCCTCGGTAAACTGTTTCTCTCAGCTGGCTGACGAATCTCGACATAATCACTCTTACCGGGAATAGCACCGTTCATCATCACTGGAAATTAAAGGCTGGGATAGTTATCCGCTTTGTGGGACCAAGACTAGTCTGTCAGGGCACTTCACAGTCACTCTAATCATCAAAAGTCTCCGGTAATCAAACAGTAGTCCGCCATTGCAAATGCTACCCACAATGCAATAGTGACAAAATCCGAACAACAAGGTCTTCGGTTAACCAGGCGAGTCCCAACCCATAAAATCCGGGCTAAGGGACGCTAGCTACTTGATCAAACATCACTGCTGGTACCACACACAGAAACTTGACACATCTGTCCAGAAACTAGCTGATGATGTGAAAGCCCAGTGATACACCATAATGCTGCTACAAGTAGTCTGTAGTAACAGGACTCAGTGAAGTGTCGTAAAATATTCTTGAATATCAAGCTGGTCCAGGAATGCACAACTGGGTGGTTGTAGAGCTGATATCTACGTTGAAGGGTAGATTCGTTGAATCAAAGCATTCATCAAAGGTGAAGATCGGAAGGGAGATTACGGGGGAATCTGGAAAATCCGGGATCGTCAATCGCCGCCGTAATTTAAAGGCCTGTGCTACTGAATAACTACTACCTCTGTACAACCAGCAGAAACGATGCACTAACTGGAAGTGCCGCACTTGATGGAAGCATTGATACATAAGAGAGCGGCGCATTGGAGGAAAGCGGCGCTCTGGATACGAGCAGCACACTAGTAGATAACATGGGATTGAATGAAAGCGGCGCATTGGGACAAAACACTGCACTTGGCTGAAGTGGCGCATTGGTGTGTAGAGACTAGTGTTGGGAATTGGTTTAAAGCTCATAATTGATGATTGGTTCATTACAACCGATCAATCATCAAAAATAATTGGTTTGCGTCATTTATCAAATTTTCCTGGTTATGTTTGTTAAGGCACAAAAAAGAAAGAAAGAACATGTAGTTCTCTCGTGTTTTTTCGCAAATTGCACAAAATGCATTTGCAAATTTTACATCTTTAAAGGATGACTAGTGTTTTAGGAACATACATTTCCTGGAGTTGTTGATAAATTTAATCATGACTTGGAACGATCTTGAAGTTTTTGCAATGTAGAGACAAAATCAACCTAATGAAAAATATTGCTATTGCAAACAAGTGTTCCAAAATTGTTTGTGTTGAAGTTGGAAAAATTGTTGAAGGTAAACTCGCAGTAGAAAAAAATCACTGTAGGAAAAGTACTTTGTGAACTAGCAAACAAAGTCATGTTGACAGTAGGCGCATAGGGGTAATCAGATGATTCAGCGAATGCTGACAGTTCGGCAAACACTGTCGGATCAGCGAATACTGTTGGAGTGGCGATCTGGTATGGTTTGGCGACCAGGATCGGTTCTGAGATCTAGGTTGGTTCGACGATCTGGATCAGATAGGTGATCTGGTTCGGACAAGTTATCTGGTTCGGCAGGGTGATCCGGTTCGGCCGCGTGATCTAAAGCGATGGGTCAAACGTGACCGGTGCACTCGTCTAAAACGCTGTACCATACAGTAATGGTGTACTGGACTAAAAACAGTTTACTAGGTTGAATCCATGTTCCAATCGAAAAGGCACACTGGGCTGAAGAGTTGATCCAATCGAAAGTGGCGCACTGGGCTAATGAGTTGGACCGAACGAGAGTGGTGAGCTGAAGTGAAAAGGTGCACTGGCCTCTTCTTCCCTCTATGAGAGCGACGCACTGGCACAAAGTGCTGGACCGAACTGAAACGGTGAAACTGTGACGGTGAAGTATGAAGTTCACTACCCGAGTGGGGAAGTCATCCTGTCCCGATCCTGGACTTGAAGTCTGGGTCGGAATAACCAAGGTCATTCTCGCTGAGGTAGGAATCCGATGCTGCATCGAGAAATCTTTGTCCGGAGATGGTGATGAACGGCGAGCTGTTTGGTACGGACGATCTCGCTTCAAATGTTGAGATGAGGATGGACCCTCAAAAAGCCTCCGACGATCCCTGTCTACCACTCGCCTTGTGCCCATTCCACGATAACGGAGAATACTTCATCGTCCAAATTGGCACAATAAGAGCAATGGTGAGGCCCGTCACACCATCCGATACAATCAACGCACAGTGTATGAGGGTCAGCGGCAGGAAAAGTTACTTCTGTAATTGTCACAGTGTTATCTCTTCCGAGGAAGATCGATTACTTTACCCATGATGAAAAGTAGAGTGAGTGAGTGAGTGAGTTTGGTTTCACGCCGCTGTTAGCAATATTCCAGCAATATCACGGCAGTGATCAACGGCGGGGGACACCAGAAATGAGCTTCACACATTGTACCCATGTGGGGAATCGAACCCAGGTCTTCGGTGTGACGAGCGAACGCTTTAACCATCAGGCTACCCCACCGCCCCTGAAAGAGTATAATACACGTCCACACCAGTGGGCGACAAGAAAGAGAATGACAGTAGTGGGATGTCATGTGACCATCTGAGCGTTTAGCACGCTTTACAGAGATGATTGACAGATCCAGCAATCAGAGTGAGGGGAGAGGTCAGGCGGGACAGAGGCCAAGATGATTTGATTCAACTTAGCCTACAGCACGTTTCCATGCCATGGTCGAAGAAGAGAGAGAAATGCATACCGTGAGATAGGATAAATTTTTTAAAAAATGTAAATTTTGCAGTGAAAAAGCAAAATATATTCTTTACCAACAAAAAAGGGATTTCATATGTGTGCATCATCTTGGGATAAACTTATAATACACTATCAACATCATCAAATATTTACTGAGCATGGTCCCATTCCACAATCTGACTAATGATACATGAGTGAGTGAGTGAGTGAGTGAGTGAGGTTAGTTTTATGCCGCACTCAGCAATATTCCAGCTATATGGAGGCGGTCTGTAAATAATCGAGTCTGGACCAGACAATCCAGTGGTCAACAACATGAGCATCGATCTGCACAATTGGGAACCGATGACATGTGTCAACCAAGTTAGCGAGCCTGACCACCCGATCCCGTTAGTTGCCCCTTACGACAAGCATGGGTTACTGAAGATCAATATTCTAACCCGGACCTTCACGGGTATGTTATAATACAACAGTCATACCTCTATGGTAAAGAATAAGATGTTATACAGTAAATATGACCTCTTCATGGGACTGATATCATAACCAATGACTGATGTGTTTAATACAGAGGCAATAAAATATAACCAACTGACAAGTATTGGACAAGTATTGGACAAGATCAAGTACTGGGCAAGTGTTGGAAGAGCACTGGACACGTACTGGGCAAGTGTTGGACAAGTATAAATAAGTACTGAACAAGTATTGGGCAAGCACTGGACAAATACCTGACAAGTACTGGGCAAGTACTGGACAACTATTGGGCAAGTACTGGACAAGTACAAATAAATACTGGATAAATACTGGTCAAGCATTAGACAAGTATTGAACAAGTATTGGACAAGTACTGGACAAGTACTAGACATTTTCTGGATAAGTACTGGACATCTAATGGACAAGAACACAGTCTTGATTCCATGTTGGACTTACCTCGGTGGGGAACACCTGGAAGGTGCTGGCATGCTTGTTGTTCTCGGACACACATGGTGAGCCCAGCGACGGATTCTGAACAAACAAACAATGGACAGATGTGTAAACAATACATTTAGAAATAGTTTAACGTTGAATGTGTACAGATGTGTATGATCACTGACTAAAAACTTAGATTCAGAATTCAGACACATTACCATGATCATGAGCAAAATCTTACTTCTTGTAAATCAGCTTGGAATTTGCTGAGTGAGTGAGTGAGTTTAGTTTTATGCCACACTCAGCATTATTCCAGCTATATGGCGGCGGTCTGTAAATAATCGAGTCTGGACCAGACAATCCAGGGATGAACAGCATGAACATCAATCTACGCAATTGGGATACGATGACATGTGTCAACCATGTCAGAGAGCATGACCACCCGATCCCTGGAATTTGCTGGAAATGGTATGTATTGGACAGAGCTCTGTATTAATGAGGTGACATTGGACAGATTCATACAGTATAATGCTGGCAACAGAATTAACATACAATAAATTCTAACACTATTGTCAGGTATTGTATAACACCACATTCAGCAATATTCCAACTAAGAAATAAGTCAGTAAATAAAGAAGTCTGAACCAGACAATCCAGTGATTGTTGGGCATTGATTAATGCAACTGGAATATGACGATGTGATCAACCAAGTCAGCGAGTCTGACTGAACTGAACTTAATTACTTTCAGACAGACCACTAGTTGCCTCTTAAGTCAAGCTTGTATGAAACCTTTCAGGGAAGCTATAATCTTACCTGTAATTCCTCCGCAAATTGAAAAGAAATATACTCACTGAAAGGGACAATGTTACTTGATCATTGTTGGGAAGTTGAAACCGTAACGGGGCAATATCCTGAAATATAAACATTCCAACCGAAATGAGTCTAATAAAAAACAACCCACAAATGAGGGAAAGACTTCTGCCTGTAACACCCATCTTTGGTTTTTTATCATTCTATGCCTAAGAATAGATGGTATCATATTTCATATTGTTCAACATTTTCTGTAGATATTTTCATTAGTTTCTTTATTGTTGAGATTACTTTCCCTTTAATTTTTATTTCACTACATCACCAATTTACATTTTGACATTTCAAGAGGGGATTCCAGGCAGAACTCTTACTTAAAGAGCTCTTTGAGCTCAGCTAAAAACATTAATTTCAATGTCAAATCTTCAAAACGAAAAGCTACACCAAATTCAGCAATCTTTCGGAAAGAGTTCCTTCTGTTCCCCCAACTCTAAACCTAACCCTAACTTAAATTTTGGACTTTCAGTCATTTTGTGAGTTCTCTAGTAATTCTTGTGTTAGGTTTTGTTAATAATGTTACTATATTTATTAATATTACTTGGGATGGGGGAACGGGAAGAACTCTGGATAGATTTCCACCTGTAACCCCCGTATTTCTTTTAATCATTATATGCCTAAGACTATACGCCTATGTTTTTTTTATAAACAGCATATACCTAACCCGAAACCCTTACCCTAAAACCTAGCCCCAAACCTAACCTTAAACCCTCGAAATAATCCTCATAAATAGAATACATTTCGAGCGGGGGTTACGGGCGGAACTCTTACCAGAACTCTTACCAATCTTTCTTGTGCTGTTCTGTTTTACATCAATGATATACTGAACAAACAAATAGGATTCATTAATAAATATGGGGACATTTTAGGGTGGTAAAAAATGGACACACAATTTAATTAAAATATCCACCAACATATTTGTAACTGGCGTGGTCTGGCATATACCACAAAGGCAAACATTTCTTGTAGATGTCATTTAATGGCAATAATAACTGAAGAAGGCCCAAGTGTATGGCCCTGTGCCCTTTGCATCCCAAACGTCAGGAAATATGTTTGCTACACCTCTATAAGCTATTGTGAGCGATGACCAGTGACCAGACAGACTGAAGTGAATAGGGAAGCTGACCAACAAAACACCCTGCTATTGAATATAAGGGGCCTGGGGCTGGGGCAAGACAATAGAGATAATAGACATGATGATAGACTGACTGACTGCCTGACTGAGGAATCAAAGTGGAACTAAACCCAATCATGCCTTACATATGTATTTTATAATGAAGTTGAAAAATAATGTTTGGGCAGACTGACTGACTGACTGAGTTTGGTTTTACGCCGCTTTTAGCAATATTCCAGCAACATCACGGCGGGGGACACCAGAAATGGGCTTCACACATTGTACCCATGTGGGGATTCGAACCCAGGTCTTCGGCATGACGAGCCAATGCTTTAACATTAGGCTACCCCACCGCCCCGACATGATAGACAACACAAGCACAAAGGTGACTACGCTATTGTGAGAGTGAAGCAGGTTAGATTGAGTGGTTAAGCTAGGGCAATACTTAGTGATGAAAATACAAATTAAAATACACTTGCTAGTATATACATACTTACATACTCCTACATATTCATGATTTTTAAATTTTATGTTTTGTATAGATTCTTTGAAAAACTCATGATTTGTGGTCTTCGGTTTTTCAAGGCACTGTATATACCGGTATACTAACAGGCTGTTAGCATGGTTAGAACATGACCACTTGTTTGCAAATGACAACTTTTGATATTTTTTTAGTCATTAGTCATGTGGATATAGTACTATCACATATACAAACAGATATTTTACTGATATTCTGCTATTTCAAGGACAGTTGACATTGGCCTGTACTCATGCATTCCTCTTTTCACATTGACATGTACACAAGCAGTCCTGAAGTTATTGTGTAGAGATATGTAACACGCCTTTCAAATGAGGAATCGGACTGTGACAGAGCTACAGATAACGTTTTGGGTCATTGAGTTATGTACTCACCTGTGTTCATCTCAATTGTGTATCCTAATTTTCCTTCGAGTAACCAAATATATTGTACCCACCTCAATCCAACTCAACTGGGTATTTTACCATTTTCCATAAATTTGTATAAAATAATAAAGTTTAATGTTGGTTTATGTGTTTGCTATTCATATTTGATCTGTAATATGAAAAACAATAAGAAAGACTGCAAGTAGCCAAGTTCACGAGTTATCTGTATATCTGCTGTGACTCCCTTGACACATGCAGACTCCTAAGTGACAGTGAATGGGGAACAGACTGGGATTTATCCCGAAATGGACAAGGACTGTTCTTGAGGAACACACTAGGAGAGTTATCGAGGAACGTACCAGGACCGTTCATGAGGAACAGACAAGAAAAGTTATTGGGGAAAGGACTAGAACAGATATCGGGGAACATACCTTGACTGTTCTTGAGGAAAAAAATAGGAGAGCTATCGGGAAACGTACCAGGACCGTTCATGAGGAACAGACTAGGAAAGTTATTTGGGAAAGGACCAGAACCGTTATTGGGGACCAGACTAGGTGACGACTGAGTAGCCAGGAAGTGAGTATGAGAGAGTATGCTTTTTCTCCACTTTTAGCAATATTTCAGCAATACAATGGTGGGGGACATCATCAGGGAGCTACCAGGACAGTTCTTACGGAATGGACAATGGCAGTTATCAGAGGTTACCATTACACTAAGTTACAGTTATTGGGGTACGGACAAAGTTATTTGTATGACAGAATCTGAGACAACTGGGTTCACTGACCTTGACGCTGCTAATTCATTACTTACATCAACTGCTGCTTGAAGACCTTCATGAATCAGATAGTTGAACGACTCTATGTGAGGTTTAAGCAGATCATGAAGGAGCTGTAAAGTAAAGATGCAATACACATGAGGAATCAAAGTGGAACTAAACCCAATAATGCCTTACATATGTATTTTATAATGAAGTTGAAAAATAATGTTTGGGCAGACTGACTGACTGACTGAGTTTGGTTTTTACGCCGCTTTTAGCAATATTCCAGCAACATCACGGCGTGGGACACCAGATATGGGCTTCACACATTGTACCCATGTGGGGATTCGAACCCGGGTCTTCGGCGTAACGAGCCAACGCTTTAACCACTAGGCTACCCCACCGCCCCTTGTTTGGGCAGAAACAGCCACATTACAAATCTACTTACTGTTTTTCCTTAGCTCAGATTTCTAACCTACTTAGAATATTGTACTCAAATCATGCCTCAATATTTTCACTCAATATCTTTACTATCTACATAAAAAAGTTGACATGTAATATTTTCAGTGGAGAATATGGAGATAAATAGTGTGTTCAATATACAGCTAGAATCAATTTAACGTTCATTTGGCAGTTGCTTAATTGGTTCCATATTCAATAAAGCATGGTTATATGTACAGTTTAACTAGATTTATGTCGAAAACATGGTATGTTTATCTTGTAATTATATGCCAGTCACAAATAGTATAGTTTGGATAAATATTGCATGTACTGCACTTTACTGGGCACACTTTTTCATATTTAAATTAGCCCCGTGTGGAGGATCGAACCAAGTTTCCCGGCCTGCACATGTTGAAGCTGAGCTTGACAAATGAGTTAATCTAACACCCCACCACAGGACTATGGGACCCATCACAAATTCGTCATTGGCACTGAATAGGTTGTGCAGCAGCCATTTTCTCTGCAAAACTCAAAATATGATAAGTGCTTTAGATTTCTTCATCAAAAGAGGTTGCTAAGGGACCGTACATAATTTATGGCTATGGAGAGTGATGATGATCTCAAGGCATGGTCACCAATTTTTTCTTGGGAGCTGGGGGGGGGGGGGGTGGGTGGGGTGTCAGCAATTTTGTACACACGTACTATGGGGGGGAGCAACTTTGTACATAAATATATGTTTAAACTTATATTTAGAAATTATGGGAAGGGGAGGGGGGTCACTGATTTTGTACATGACATGCAGGGGTCACTTATTTTGTACATAAATTTTTTGGGGGCATTCACACTGTACATGCTTCTCCATGAAAATCATCATCAACCCCCCTAGACATATATTATGAACGGTCCCTAACCCCAGAGAGCATATTATAAATAATCAGAGCTACAGATAATCGCAAAAAGGTGCCAAGCCCTAATGAACGACACACAGGCTTAATCGGAAAGGTGATCAAAGATAGAATAGAAACGGTTGTTTAAATTCCTAACCCAAGCATTATTATTAACGCTGAAATACAGTCTATGACGTCTTAGTTTGGGTCGTGCTGCCTAAACCTCGCCATAAAATATAGAAATACGATGTTAATTGTTATTAAAATTTAGAATTAAAATTAGAATAATAATTCAGCATTATTAACGCTACGTTTCCTAAATCTCCATTAAGGACGTGTCAGCAGAATGCAGTAGAAATTTATAATGATATTTGAAGTTTGTCCCATCAATTCGCCAGTCGCCACGCCATCGTCGTGCGCGAAAACTAAGGGTCTAAACATGAATATACATACATGGCAAATGCCGACTGAGACACGTTATTATAAGCATTTCATAAATAGTTCACCTTGTGTTGTTGAGCGTTTGGTTTCCCAAAATCTGGCACAGTCAGATGTTTGAAGTTTAACTCCTCCACGAATTGTTCTGTATCACTTGCCATTTTGCCATGTGCTTATACAGTTTGACAACTTCCGCTACAGAACTCCGCACCGAGTGGACAGGAATCTAATTATACCGCACGGAGACAGTACCGCTATGCTACGAGTTTTCAATGTTCAGCGATCCTCACAGCGATGGTGAGCGGTGTATAGAGTTTTGTATGCAACCGAAGGTGTATTGTTTGTCTGTCTCACAGTGCCTGGTAATGGTGATCCGATTAATTGAAATAATCGAAGATTGGTCGCAGTGACTAAACGACCAAGCAATCGATCATGTTTTCTCATAATCGAACACAAACAATTAAGGAACACTTGTTTCCATCAACAATATTATTCACAAGGATGGTTTTGTCTGTTACATTTCATAAGCACTACAAGCGTTCCAAGTCATGATTGAATTTATCTTAAAGACACCAAGAAATTTATGTTCCTAACATACTAGTCATGTGAAATTTGGCAAAAAACCGCCTTATTTTTTGTGCATTAACAAATTTCATAAATGACGCTAACCAATTATTTTCGATGGTTGATCGGTGGTAATGAACCAATCATCAATTATGAGATTTTAACCAATTCCCAACACTAGAGCCTGGCCTGACATTACGACTCGGGTACTACAGGTACAGGGCTCCAGATAAGGGCCGTATCGGCGTATGTACGGATAAAAAATATGCACAATACGAACGGACATATTTTGGAAAAAGTAGCAGATACGCACCACAGCAATGAATGAATGAATGAATGAATCTCTTTATTTCCTCCAGATTATATTCCGAAGATCATTATAAACATGTACATGAAATATTTACAGCAACATAATCACAGCAATATATTCACAACACATTCATATAGTCATATATATGTACAAAGAAAGGATGAAAGGTCTAGAATGTACAGTTTAGTGAAGGAAGCAAGGAATATAGGTATTTACAGAAGAGGACAATCATACATCTCCATGACATTTCATCAATATCGTTAGTAACTAGTAGTTCACCCCCAGAAAATAGTGATAACATTTCATCTTCAGATAATAATTCTATTTGTACATAAACATCCACATGAAAGAGATCTATAAGTTTTGAAAAGAAATTATTTCTGTTGTACATATAGTGTTCACAGTGTAAAATTATATGGCAGTCATAATCATTACAATATCTTTTTGCAGAGTTCACAATGTTTTGAGAATTTTCCCTTGAGCTGATTTGTACACAAAACTGTAATATATCTTTAAACTGTGGGTAAAAATACATCAAACAATACAATCTATGTACACCAAAGAAATTGTGGGTCAAGCGATATCTATTCATATCGTGCCTTACACACACGTGAGAAATCCATCGTTCAGTTTCAGATTTATTTATGCAATTAACAGTTATTCTTCGCCATGACGATTTACATGGAAACCTTCCAAAATCGAGATAGTCACTAAGATAATTGAAGAGACTGTATTTTAAACTGGTTTGAATAAGTGTGTCACATATACTGTGTAAGACAGCTGTTCTGTTTTGAAAGGTGGCTAAATGTATTGACCTGTTTACACAAGAGTAGCAATGCTGTGGTGCATACATGAAACGAAACACAAGATTACTGGTACTCCATTAAATTCCATTCAGTACTCTAAATGTAAGTTTTCCAGTACTCTTATATTGAAAAAACAAGGAGTACGTACCCCTGATGTTGAAAAATTATCTGGAGCCCTGAGGTATGTACGTTTTTGAGTAAACAGGAAAAAACGGTGCAGGGAATATTAAGTAATGCCTATTTGTAAGCATCTTACCAGTAAGAAACGTGTACTTCAGCAAGCAGCACAAAGGAGGGTCTAAACCTCTGGCGTTCTCTCTATAATTTTAATAGCTTTCAATATCTTTTCTGATAGACATGTGGATTGCAGTTCCCTATACTAATGGCCAAAATGACATACGTAATTCCTATTTTACTTTGTGTTCCTTTCCTTTCTTGGGTTGGTGGGGTGGCTGCACGCCGAAGACACGGGTTCGACTTTCCCCATGGGAACAATGTGTGAAGCCCATTTTCTGGTGTCCCCCGACGTGATATTGCTTGAATATTGCTACAAGCGGCATAGAACTAAACTCGCCCGCTCCTTTCCTTTCCTTTGCATGTGTTGTTGATGAGTGTAACCGGCGGGGCATATATCGCATTTACATATATTGCACCTACATGTGTTCGTATGTGTGTATGGCCACTTGTTCTAGTCCGCACTAGTCGGTTTGTTAGAACTGGTCAAATAAGATACCATGCTGCTGTTCAACACAGTACACTGACTTCACGCCGACCTGTTCTGCAAACCGAAACATGAGTCGCATTAACCTATTCAGACAATTCAGTTTCTTGTTCCATAAGAAAATGGTATTTACAAGTTAATTTTAATTTAAACCTTTAATAACATCGTATTTCTATATTTTATGGCGAGGTTTAGGCAGCATGACCCTAACTAAGACGTCATAGACTGTCCCTGTTTGATGAGGTCGTACAATGATTCACAATTCATCAGGCTCACTGGTTACACCTGTTATGTGTATTTTGCGCTTATTCAGTGTAATTTTGTAACGCACAATGTGATTGATATAATATCAAGTCCGTACCAGACCGCCAAACTTTTCTAGCGGCAGAGCCTCGTTTTGAGATTCCCACGATTTCCAGATTTCCGTCTGTCAGAGCACGCTGCATGACGTGTTTGTAAGGATTAGAAGGAACGTAGTGTTGCAATATACAAGTGCTTAGATGTATCAGATAATACTAATTAATATTTATGTATCCAGTTGAATGAATTGGTCTCAAAATTCTGGACTGGTTATTGTACTATGTTGCGCAATAGGACGAAACCCAATCAGCAGGAAACAAGACTTGTGTAATCAATGTTTTGACTTGTTGTATGTCCTTTATGCCGAACAACAGGCAGGGAAACAACAAATACCACCTTTCAACGTCATTTGGTATGACGCAGTCAGGGATCGAACCACCAACCTTCCACTCCCGGGGCAAACGCGGTACCCACTCCACTATAAAAACACCATGCAAGGAGGATATACACAACGTATGGTTTGTTTGTTTGTTGTTTAACGCCTCACTCAGCAATATTCCAGCTATATGGTGGCGGTCTGTAAATAATAGAGTCTGGTCCAGACAATCCAGTGATCAGCAGAATGAGCATCGGTCTACGCAGTTGGGATACGATGGCATGTGTCAACCAAGTCAGTGAACCTGACCACTAGATCCCGTTAGTCACCTCTTATGGCAAGCACAGTTACTGAAGACCAATTCTAACCCGGATCTTCACGATGTTACATGTTGTATACCTGCCTCTTTGGTCGGAAAAGGCGTGGCTTAGGAAGCGTCACAGCGTTGGGTTTCCGATTATAATTCCACCCAATCGGAGGCATTCGACTATAATTCCACCCAATCTTAGGCATTCGACCACGTGACGTCACGAAATGACGTGATGCCGTTGTGGTCGGTCCGTTGTCCCTTTTGTAAAATTTTCCTGTTATGTTTGTTAATGCACAAAAAATAGGAACAATACATGGTGTTCTTTGCACTGCAAATTTCCCATCTTTGAGGGATGACTAGTATGTTAGAAACATATACTTCCAGGAAAATTCAATCATGACTTGGAACGAGCTTGTAGTGCTTATGAATTGTAAATTTAATGACACAGACAAAAACAACCTTGTGAAAAATATTGTTGATCCAAACAAGTGTTCAAAAATGGTTTATGAGAAAACAGGATCACTTGCTTGGTCGTTTAGTCGCAGCGACCAATCGTCGATTATTTCAATTAATCGCACCACCACTACAATGCCATCCTCGATAATCTCCAGGGTATACGTTACGATCACTCTCCACTATACCCTGGATGCATCCACGGCTTGGCCCGATAATTATATTACCTCCCTTTGCTGGCTCCACATTCTCACAGTAGCCAATCAGCTAAGCCGCCTTTTTATCCGAGCTTGCCAGTGTCAACAAAGATAGCGGTCGCAGTCGGGAAGGTTTGTTCGCAGTGCCACTCATATTTTTGGGGAAATCATACATACAAATTGACACATCTGAAACTTTAAAAAGATATATGAAAGAACTCCTTCTACCTCTTTTAGAGTACCTCTGCATCAATTGTGTAGCCAAGTTTAAACGGTTAGATAATTTACGAAGCGAAAGTGAGTTGTGATTGGTTCCCAGCGTAGACACCTGATTGGATAAAATGCCAGCAAAGGGAGGTAATAAAATAATCGGGCCAAGCCGTGGATGCATCCAGGGTATAGTGGAGAGTGATCGTATACCCTGGAGATTATCGAGGATGCTACAATGCATGCAGTCTGTCCTGTGTACTGCAGCATAAACAAAAACATACCCGTGGGTTCAATGAGAATATTTGGTATTTTTTATTGACAAATAAAATAATGGAGACAATGTGTTTATGTAAAATAACAGATCAAATAAAATGTCCATATATGCATTGAAAAAATAGACAATGGCAGTGGTTTTTTACTTCCGGTTCAAAGGTCAACTTAGACTGAAAGCGTCGCGAAAGTTGACAAATAAGTTTCATGCAAGTGTGGCACACAGATCTGAGATGTCTGTGCACACAGCTTAACATATTGCTGAACAAAAGCAAATAAAACAAAATGAAACATCCATTCATCCATTCTAGTTCCATGCAGTTCAGATAGCCGTACATTGCAGGGGTGGAAATAACCCATTGCCCGACGTCCGAGTCCAGTGTTTTTTCTGTCGGGCAAGCAAATTTGTATATCACACTGTACCGGTGTCCAGTTGACTTTCCAATGTTAATTATGTTGTATATTTAAAAAATCAACAAGAAAACGGCCGGTCTAGTGGAAAAATTATCAGGGCAAGTGATTTTACATGTGTCACTGTACCGGAGTACACCAGCAATTTTAAAGTTATTTCCACCCCTGCATTGTTATCACAAACCTACTGAAGGCATGTTTAAGGCCAGCAATATGCTTTATCTTTCACTGGATTGTCTGGTCCAGACTATTATTTACAGACCACCGCCATATTGCTGGAATGTTGCTGAATGCGGCGTGAAACAACAAACCAACCAACCAACCAAGCTTAATCTTTCTAATGTCGTTTCGGGGTTTCTCATCACGAGGATGGTTGCCGATTATTTCGTGTGTTTCTTGTCTAACGCCGTACTCGAAACTTATCCAACTATATGACAATATAATCTGTCAATAATCGAGTCTGGACCAGACAATCAAGTGATTGCCACAAGAGCACAGATCGACGCAATTGAGATTCGATGACGTACCTGAACAACGTAATCTAGCCTGACCAGCAGGCTCTGTCGTTGCTTAAATAATTCCAGATCAGCTGATATCACGAATGTTAGAATATCCTATATATCTTTACACATGATTATAGAGTACAGCTTATTTCTCACATTCGTGAGATTAATTTGTTTGGTAATATCCATGCAACGACACAAGGGCCTGTGGCCTGACCACCGATCCCGTTAGTCGAGTCATACGACAAACATGTTGAGGACCTATCGGGCTGATACATACCGGCAATATTGATACATACCAGAAATGGGCTTCAAAATTGTACCCATGTGGGGATTCGAACGGTCTTCGGCGTGGTAACGCTTTTTAAACAGTAAACATGATATTCTGAAAAATTGGTGCTATGCATATCTCAAAAGTTGCTACGCATAAAAATTATGTCTTCATCTTTACTGAATTATAAACGATTATCAAACAATCTGTTGAAGTTATTATTTCTGTCAGCACATATTTCCCTTAAACTTTTTAAAAAGATACTAAAAAAAAATCAAACAATGTTCGTTGTAAACATTTCCTGTTTTAAACATGATCTGTGATCTGACCAACTGGAATACATACACAAATATTTGTTATTGAAAGATAATTTTAATCACTGTTTCAAGGCAATAGTGTTTTCACTAATCTTTTAACCGACCCTCTATTTCTTTATATCATATACTACTCTAATTTGGATAGGATATCTTTGTTAACATATCCTTTTATTCCTATCAAAGGCGAGTAGTATTAAATTAGATGACATAGCAAAATGGGATGGTGCTTCTCTATTCCCATGTTTACTTTATAGTCCCTACCCCCGCCCCGACTTACACTCACGGACGCACGCATACTGCATCTTATACTTAGCGAGATTTGCAAACAACTAAAAGGTGTAATTACAACGTAAATTGTCTCTTTCACAACCTCTTGCTCCGTGGGTACCGGAATGACACAATGATGTAGACATCGATTTCTCACTCCCCTGTTTGTCAAATTCCGCCATGAGAACTATAAACCTTGGGCCCGTGGACCACATGCATTCTTTTCATCAGAACATACAGCACCTTATAGAGCTTAAACTTTGTTCTGACACAAAAAACATGCTACCATCTTTCGGTGTTGGGTCATATGACACAGAAACATGCTTTCATCGATACGATACGTAAAGCGATAATGGAACGATACGATGCAGATATGCTATCATTAGTTATTTTCTTTAAAACGGTGTATTTTGATAACAAGAAACTGTAAATTTTGACATAACCGTCAATTTCTGGTGAAAATTCACAATTTTAAGGTCAACGATACATATCACGATACGGAAAAAAGTATCGATATATTTATTGTCAGAAATAGTATCACGATTATCGATGCCACGATATATCGTCACAGCTCTAATGTTAACACATAGTACTTGTTTCCCAGCCTGGCAATCGAAATTCAGTGGGTGAAAACATATACTTGATCAAGTCACAGATAGTATATTGTGTCTACGATGTTAAACTGCGAAATGTTCTCTCAGTAGCACCATAAAACCGGCATTAGTCGGGACTAGGACAAGCGGGCACACACGCACACACGCACACACGCAGTCATGTCGTTATGTAAAAGCAATAATCATGAACGTGAGATTAAACACATTAACCTCACCATTACCCTATCACAATAATACATGCATAATACCACGGTAATATTATCATTACACAAACGCAGTCATTCACAGTAAAACCTTCGAAAATATTAACCATTCATTTGAGAGTCTGACACAACAGCAGAGCAAGTCCGTATGGTACAAAATACAAGACGTGTATATTACAAATATTTCAAATATATACATATAAGGTATAAAAGACACATTTGGCACAACTTCACAATATGATGACTTGGTGGCCCACATTCAAAACTGTCGGCATTTGTCCAAGCCTTACTCTAGACTAGCACAGTGACACGAGTCTACTAGCCAAGCAATATCCGGTTCATATTGGCCTCTACTTCCGGTTTCATAAGAATCTACATCCGGTTCCATTAAAATTTATATCCGCTGTTATTTTGCTACACTGAACTCATGCGCACCCAGCGTATGGAACCAGTCTAAGAGAACTGATCTCCAAGGTGTAGTGACCTTTCACAATAAAAAAAACCAATCATTGGTATCAACCTTACGTATGAAACCAATAACTTGCCCCTGCGTGAATAAGGCAATCACTACTGTAACCCTATATAAATCTGAAATGCAAGAGCAAGATAGGGTTTTCTTCAAGTAAGCTAACCACGACAGGCATGGCCGTTACAGCGTACCCTTTCAAACGTTTTACGATTTAGAAAACTAGCGTAGGAAAGAGCTTCGTGTGAGGCCGTTGACATCGTACCATGGAATCAACATTGATGATGCACGTATTAAAATACGCAGTTGATTTGAGTTTGATAATGATTATGAGAAAAAGGAGATAATATAGAAACGAGAAATCAAATCCTCCAGTACCCCTAAAGCTACCTCGATCTAGCAAGATGTTACAGTGTCACAAACTCATAACATTTACCTTTCACAAAGAATTAGCCATATCAACCTCCGTAATCCGGACGTAATGATAGTCTGGATTAACAAGTGTCCATATTAACAAATCATAATATTTGATATATTAATATTTTGAATATTCAGGGCCAAGGGTGCCGTTTACAAAGCAACGTCAGCGCTACGATTGTCGTAAGTCTTTGTCCAACGGCGCCTATTCCCTCTCCGGGAAGAAAAATGTTTATGGAGAAATTTGGCCCGGATTAGCGAGAGTCTGTTATGTTGTGGTGCAGGGTGAATGTTTGTATCAATGCATCTTTCTTTGAATATTTTCTTTTCCCAGAAGCTTATGATTTACAAAGAATTGGTGTAATTAATCCATACACTTCAGTGCGCTAGGAATCGTTAATATGCAACATGACATAAATAAATATAAATTCATATAGCATTACTTCCACTGTCAGGGACAATATAACGTGGCATGTACAAATATACCCTCTGAATGCTCACACAATCGCTCAGTTATTCCTCCAAAATGTAATATACTTATCATATGCATCCTCGTACACAGAGTATACCATGTTTAACTTAGCCGTCCAGCTAAACTCTGTTTAAACGAGATAAAGTCCGAGGCAAGGCTATGGCGCCGTCGAACTGCTTAAGGGTAAGTATAATACTGGATTATAATTCCCCTGATTGTCGAGGATGATACAACTATTTTAAAACAACAGCACTATAATACAACCACGCATCGAGAGACATATCTTTAATACAACACAAAGATAGCAGGGTCACGTAGTACATTAGTCACATGTACTTAAACATGTTTAACTCGAATTCCTCGAGATAATTCTGTCGCGAAATATGTATTTCGACACAAGCATAGTGCCGATTTTTACCATGGACCCGATCTGGATGTTTGCTGGATGAATACAGTTACCTCCTGAATAAGCTATATCGAGTTATCGTAAGCGCCTGTTGAAAATAATTTCAAATATAACTGCTTGAAATCGTCATTTATTTCTATAATCAGAATGATTTTCCACTTTTGTGATTCAGATCAAACCGAAAACATTCGAAATATAAAAACAGACGGGATAATTAATCTTAAAGATATATTCAACCGAATAAATAAACGTATTTTTAAAAATACACTTGTGACTATGTATCTGATAAATATTACCGGTATATATGTAGATATAAAACCCAAACAAATAAAAAGCATCACAAGCTAACTACAATATGGACAGATAAGACAATATCAATTACATCAGTTGGTCACAACTTTCGTACACATAAGTGAAAATAAACACTTCCTCATTTATTCATAGTCTTCGTACCTAATTCGGTGATATTTACAAATGGCTCAGTTTAAAATGAAACCAGCTTCAGATGGAAAAGAAATGGAATACTTCACCTTGGTGTGTGGAAATGTTATATATATGGGACCATGTGACAAATGAAGAGATGATCCATGGGTGGAATTGTCGCACTGTCAGGAGATTAACGACATATTAATATTATTAATATTGTTTTTATTAAAATGCATATTTCACCCTGTACAATACTGAAATGTGTTAAAGTCTCATAAGAGAAACAGTGTGTGTGTGTGCGTGCGTGCGCGTGTGTGTGTGTACACGGGAAATTGTGAGTGAATGAGTATAGTTTTACGCCTTTTTTTTTAAGCAATATTCCAGCAATATCAAGACAGGGGACATGAGAAATGGGCTTCACACATTATGTCCATTTGCGGAATCGAACCAGGATTTTCGGCGTTATAGCGAACGCTTTAACCGCAAGGCTACCCGCCGCCCCTATACCAGAAATACGTTCCACCCACTGCAACAACCACGAGGGAAGTCGAACCCGGGCATGTAGCGTGTCAGCGAATGCTGTAACTATTTGGCTACTTCACACGAATATATCGCACTTTAAGGAGTTGGATATAACGAACAAAAAATAATTTACAAAAAAAATTAAATGTTTGTTTACTTCGACATATAACGTGTTAAATTATAAACTAAAAACAAAAACTACCACTATAAAGCCCCACACCATGTCAGTGCCACACGTCCCTGTAGGCGAAAATTAAGGCCGACAGTGCGAAACGATATTGTTTAAGTAATACAAACAAACGCCCTATATTCAAATGGCAAGCGGAAATACTGGATGGCATGTAATTATATAATATGAAATATTCGATGTCCAACGCAACTGAGGCTAATGTTACACCCTTTGAGATTGAGAGAAAAAGTTTTCAGTTTTCAGTGTAAAGTGAAACCTCGATAATCCGGACGCTACCTTAGTGAAATGGTCCAGATTAACGAGGTGTTTGTACACGGCATTACCCGTTCTATTACAATCGTTATAAAGGTACTCGCTCGGGTCATGAGTGAGTGAGTTTTGTTTTATGCCGCTTTTAGTAATATTCCAGCAATATCATGGCCGGTGACACCAGAAATGGGCTTCACACATTGTACCCATGTGGGGAATCGAACCCGTGTCTTCAGCGTGACGAGCTAACGCTTTAACCACTAGGCTACCCCACCGCCCCGCCCCGCCCCGCATAGGAGGTTCTGGTCTGTTCAAAATATATTTTTGTGTGTTTTTGTTAGTACATTTTTTAAAGACATGAATTATTGGTCATAACGATTGAAAAATATTTCGTTGAATGTAACTGAATGGAAACTTTCGTGGCCATAGATTCTCACATATTCCCACTTATGTTGCATTCAACTGCCAACGGAGCATTTAGTTCCACAGATTAGAAACAATTCATCTGAATCTTTTGTAACAGTAAACCTTGAAAAGCCACCTCAGCTTTACGATTGTCGTGAAGTCATTGGCAGAGTAGTCACGTGGTTCTGACGTCATGAAAAAATACGGACTCCATCTTGGAATCCCTGACTCTACACTTTACTCGCACTCGTCCCTTTCTTGTTTAACTGCGCGGAAGCGTTTAAAAGCAGTTAAGTTCCAATCCAACCGACGAGCTCTTCAAGATTGGACGGTCTCCGTTTCGCACCTACGAACATTTCAAGATGAATGGATACAGTGACGTATGCCTGCCCCCTATGATTTCATGTTGATTGGTTCTAAGTACGTGTCATTGCTGAACGCAGGATGAGGCGGCGGCCAATGGTTATTCAGATTATTGTTAAAATTTACATCTTCGTGCGGAGGGGGAAAGTGGTTATTCGCCGGAAGTACCATGACGTCATTGACGGGGTCATGACCCGGAAGGTTAACCGTGTTCAACGCCTCTTTTTCCGACTCGGACGACTGGATAAGTTTTTGCAGCTCCTCTCGTTTCCTTCTTCGGAAAAATCCGCACTAGAAAAAGAGGAAATATATATGTATTTAAATCATAACAACAAATATTAACAGAATAATATGAAAACAACGTGAAATGAGGCAGTCGAATTGCGCCCTCTAATCATGCATCCTCGAAACACGAGGTATTTCGAACGTCATCGTCTATCCTTCGCTCCAATGGCATAAATGTTTGAACCAGAAATGACTAGCCACAGACCTGGGAGGTACTGTGCTGCAATCTGGAGCATACGATCCCCGACCGCGTCATACCAAAAGACGTTAAAATATGGTACTTGTTGGTCCCTGCCTGGCGCTCGGCATTAATGGGTACAACGAGGACGGGTCGGCTCGGAGTCAGTATAATGTGTCTGAGTGGGGTATTCATGCTTCACTGCGGCATGGTATCTCAGTGGGCTAGCACTATAAAACCAGCTTCAGTCTGGGCTAGTACAAGCAGCCGCACACACACACACATACATACACACGCATGCACGTTGTCATATGAGCGAAATATTCTCAAGCACGACGTTAAACCCAATTTCACCTCACCTGACCTCCACTACACATTCAGGAGCGTTAAGCACCTGTGAAGATCAGTGTTAGACTTGGTCTTCAGCATCCCGTGCTTGCCGTAAGAGGGATCAGGTGGCCATGCTTGCCGACTTGGATAAAACATGTCATCGTATCCCAATTTGGTAGATTGATGCCCATGATGTCAATCACTGGATTGTCTGGTCCAGACTCCATTATTTACAGTCCGCTGCCATATAGCTAAAGCACTGCTCAGTGTGTGGCTAAACAACATACCAACCAACAGAGCGTTAAGATATGATTTTAATGAGACTGCTCATCGCTCGCTCGCTCACTCACTCACTCACACACTCACTCACTCACTCACTCACGCTCACTCCACTACTGACCTTCCAGAGAATGATGCCCACTAGGTACAATAACAGCAAGCCGCTGACAATGCTGACGGCTAAAATCCAGATTTTGAATCCTTTTTTACCGACCCTCTCCGCATTTATATATGTCGTGGCCTGAAACAAACAAAAATTTATCAGATTCAAGGATGATCTATGGATAATTTAGTGATAATAAGTAAAGTTAGATAAAATAGAAAACATTGACATGAAGGAAACAGCTATTAATACCACTCGGAGGTGACGGGGTAGCCTAGTGGTTAAAGCGTTCGCTCGTCATGCCGAAGACCAGGGTTCATTTCCCTACATGGGTACAATATGTACGTTTGAACGTAGCATCCTGAAAATTCAAGAAAAAAATACGAATGGTCCTTAAAGGCTTCCATACATAGGTCAGTACGTCGATGTTTTAACTTACTGAAGCGTTCCTGTGCTTGCTGAGAGATATAAACTTGTCTGAATACGGCTCGAACAGTTCCGCACTGGAGATGATGCGCAGCTCCCTCTTCACCTGGAACACACGGCACATGAAAACGAGGCAGGGGACGAGCGCCATTTTGACAATTTTAAACAATTATTGTCTGATGATTTAAACAAAAAAATTAATCTTTCTGTTCCATGTTTAGGTTATCTACCCATATGCCCCCCTGCGTGAAGACACGGCACGAGGATTCGGTGAAATCTTCAAATTCACTTTTCGTTATCAATAAATAACAAAGTGGTTATTCGTCGGAAGTACCATGATGAGGTTATAGATGAGGTTCATGAAGTTAAACAGAGGTTTTCCGATACTGACGTATGTCACATTTTTGTTTGTTTGTTTGTTTGTTTGTTTGTTTGTGTTTTAAGACCGCATTCAGCAGTATCCCAGCTATAAGACCGCGGTCTGTATATGATCGAATCTAGACCAATCAACCCAGTGATTGACATCATGAGCATCGATCTACGCGATTTGCTAAACGATGACATCAACCAACAAACTAACTACAACCGGCATGGTATACCAATCAAGCAAGTCAAAGCACCTGACAAACTGATCCATTAAATGACATTTGTCCTATGACAACCATAGGTTGCTAGGGACCAATGACATCCCTGTCTTATGACAACCATAGGTTGCTAGGGACCAATGACATCCCTGTCTTATGACAACCATAGGTTGCTAGGGACCAATGACATCCCTAATCTCCATCTGAACCGTGTTCATGGAAATGTGCAATATGTATATTCACCTCAAGGTCTTTCAGAATGGACACTTTGACCTTGTAGTTGATAGTGATGAAGAACTGTTCGTCCACCCGCAGTGACTTTATAGGACAGGTGATGTTGATGCAGCCGCTCTCTGTGCACACCTGACGATATAAACAAGACGTTGATGTAATGCGTGAGCGAATTTGCGAGTGAGTTGGGTTTAACTCGAATGGAGGAAGGCTCGAACTGATATAAACTCAGACTAAAACTTTGGGGACATCCACGAGCACGGTATAATATGAACACCTAAAAACAATCGGGATGAACCGGGAATCGAACCCGCGACCATGTGTTTTAGGAATTTCCAAGGGACACAACTCTCTACATCGGAGGCACGACTAGGTCACATGTGTCTCCGTACTATATAAAACATTAACGCATATTGTTTAACTCATTCATCGATACTCAAAGTCCGGATCCACCAAGCTGCCGTAGAGCTAACTCCCATACTTTTAATTACACAGACGACATTTAATCAATCTGATGAATTGTTGGTGTGTACTTTCTTTTGTAAGTCATTTTACTACTCACGTGTATTATCCATTGAATAGCTTTGTCTATAGTTCGTATTTCTAATAACCGTTGCCCTTTCAAACGCTTCAGTTACTTGACGCGATTTCCATTCCTGAAGAGGACAACCCTAATGTACTGAATGCTATGCTGATGGAGCCTGGCCGTTTATGTCCAGTCTGTCCACTTACCAGCTCGACCGGACGGTAGCTCTCCCTCTCATTGGCTGCGAACAGCGTGGGTCCGGCTGTTGTCCTGACTCCCCCGGAAGAGATGGAAGTGTACGTCCACCTGCACCTGCTCATTGGGGGATCCACCTGGGGAAGGTGTGGTCAGATGAACATATTGCATTTACTTGCCAGTGACATGAAGGATAGAAAATCCCCAACTCTTCTTGGTGACACAAACTGAAATCATTGCTCAAAAATATGGTCACTCAAAATACGCTGAGATGAGATGGATTTGGAATTGAGAAGAAAGTCTGACTTTCTTTACATTTTGTACAGTTCCTCTCGGGTTATACATTAAGCAATGGCGTGAGAGACAATGGAACGACCAGGAGAGTGTCACAGTTGTGAGACTCCCTTGTACAGTGTGTAATTGACGTACAATAGTTCACCCGTCTCACTGGCCGAAGTGTTGACGTGTCCTACATCAAAGACCACCTGTCCTGTTTACAGTCTGATTGACATATTTTACCGTATAATTGGCATACTTTACCGTATGATTGACATACTTAACGGTATGACTGACATACTTTACCGTATGACTGACATATTTTACCGTATGATTGATATATTACCGTATGATTGACATACTTTACCGTATGATTGACATATTCTGCCGTATGATTGACATACTTAACCGTATGACTGACGTACCTTACCGTACGACAGCCATGCTTTCATTGACGTCCTCCTGTCCCTGTGTATTTGACATGTCCAAAATCAATGGCAATTTGTCCCATTTACGCATGTTTGACGTATCTTACCGTATGATTGACATACTTATATTAACGACCACCTGTCAATGTCACCGTGTATTTGGCATATGATTGGCATACGTTCATACCCAGCTGTCTCACTCACCGTATGATTGACGTACGCGATGTAGGCAGACATAGGGAAGAGGATGACGATCTGTCCCCGAGGGTAGAGGCTGGGTCCGTAGTTCTTGACGCCGTACACGTGTTTGACGTACTCCCATTCAGGGTCCGTGACCTTGGGGTCAAGAGAGAACAGCATCTGTGTTGGCAGGGAGGCGCTGGAAGGAGGAGAGGGAAAGGTGATGGAGGCGGGATTTGTCATGGTGTATATTTGAGACAAATATCTTGCATTAACAAACAATCGGATATCTTTGATCAGACAGACGTCATCGCTATGATATCTGGATTCAGATACGTCACACATACACTGTGATGTGTTTATTGTGCACATGACGCCATGACGCACATTTGCTTAGCCTGTTCTTTACTTTCCACTGACGGTGCAACTGCAAACAAACACGTGTAGACACACACGCACGCACACACACACAGCACTGATAGCTTGACCTTGTTCTTCTTCATGGGAAGCCGAATGGAATCACACATAATAATAATGTGTCCATTTACATAGCGCCAAACTCAACATCAGGTATGCTCATAGGGCTAACAATGACTAGCACAGCACATTATTACCCCGGATAACCCAAGCTGTCTGTTAGGCGCTAGGAGGCTATAGTCACATAACATTTCCCACCGGGTACCCATTTTCTGCTGGGTGAACAAAAAGTTTTTGAACAAACTCACTTGCCTTAAGACCACGTGTATCACATGTGCACATTCACATTCAACACACATTCAAACTAACATATCGGAATTCTGGGCAAGAGTGAGTGAGTGAAAACTTAACGTAAATCATTTGTATTCCAGGTCTATAAGGGCCGGGTTAGAATATTCGCTTGTAACCTATGCTTATTGAAGGATCAGCTGCTCGGGTTGCTGCTGCTCGTAACTTGATTTATTGTCATCGTATTCCATTTATCTTCATCGATGCTCATGATGTCAATCACAATACCATTTCTGGCGTTCGACAGGCAAATATACTCACTCTGATATCTTGATCTTGCTTTCCATTCTCACAGGCACCATGACGTTGACCCGGTTGTTCTCCCAATCCTCGTCCACGCTGGCTGTCGTCGCAACGACGGTGAAGTTGTAGTTCTCAAGGTCGTCATGGTGGTACATAGGAGAGTAGAACCTGATGCTGAAGATGACTTCTTCGTTCCTCTCCAGAGGATTCTCAATGTCACACTCTATCCTTGCGGTACCATTCATAGTGTCAGCCTCGTTCTGAGAAAGGCACGTGACTTCATTCTTTCCCATGATCCTATAGCAATGCCAAACAAGATGAAAACGTCGGCCATTATATGCAATGAACCTAAACGAATTCTACAGAAATTAGTTTGGAACTGAGACCTTAAGATATGTTGAGGTCTCTCTTCAATTGACATACAATTTCAGTTTCCTGTTATCGGTAGAAACAAACAGTTATTTTGAGCTCTCAGAACAATAGCTTCAGAACATCAGTCTTTTCTAGTGAACGGGTTATTTCTGGTAGTGAAAACACCAGGATGAAGAATTTTGTCCCCAGCATTTTCGGGGAAGGATTATTTATAAACAAAAATGAAAATCCATGGTTTCCCATGGATAGTAATATCTAATTGCCTTACTGGTTGTGAATGATAAAAGAGGCTGGATTGTTTCTATGGTAACTGGACCGGAACTCACCTACGGACCCGACTGAAGCTGATGGTGTCGGGGAAGGTCAAGGTCACGACTGTAAGATACGCTGTTTCGCCGGTGTTATAGAGGTCAACCTCGATCTCAAACACGGGCGAGCTGTCCATGACGAGGTAGCGGTCGTTCTGCGAGTACCTGGCCACGGCCATCAGGTTGATGTCAGAGTTGCAAATGTTGTTGGAGCCACAGCTTCTGTCATACATCGCCTGAAACAAGAATTGGTAGGATTAATTGCACCACGTGACTATGGATAGTTTTAGGGATTCTGAATTTTCAAAAAACACTGGACTGAGGATGTTTCCAACACTAACTGAGAACGCATGTTTAAAGAACGTTCTTCTGTTTCGGTCAACATATAGGACTATAGTCTGGTGGTATAGTGGATAAAGCCTCTGCCTTGTGAGCGGGAGGTTGGTGTTCGATTCCTGGCAGCACATGCATGACAAATGACATTAAAAATAGTACTTCTTGTTTCCCTGCCTCCTAAAGGAATAACAAGAATTTGTCGACTTGGAATCGTTTACTGTGTGTGAGTAGCGTTATTGGTGTTAATCTGCATCCTGGTGTCTCAAGGGCCTAGCATAGCTGTCATTAGTCCGAACCAATACCAATGGCCATATACTGTGTTCGTTTCTTGTTTAACGCCGCATTTTAGTTATATGGCTGCAGTCTGTAAATAATCGAGTCTGGACCAGACAATCCGGTGATCAACAACATGAGCATCGATCTGCACAATTGGGAACCGATTACATGTGTCAACCAAGTCAGCGAGTCTGACCACCCGATCCCGGTAGTCGCCTCTTACCACAAGCATGGGTTGCTGAAGATGATTCCAATCCGGATCTTCACGGGTCTATGCCTCATTTAGTTGCGATTAACTTACCGTTTGTTTGAGACACCTTTTTCAGACAGGTATGAAACATGGGTTAGGCCAATACGTTTATACAATCAGAAGCTGAAACACACATTCTAACCCGGATCTTCACGGGTGGCCACGTACTGATCTGGTACTGGAAGCATGTATTGTCCTACACGAACCTGCAATAACAACTAGTTCTCTGTTTCTACACACCTGTATTCTATATGTCTGTGGGTGATATATGTTGAGCACAGCACATATATCACAATGGCGGTCCACACCAGTTGTACCCGGTTTGATCAAGTGATCCAGTTCCATCTGCAACGGGGTGATGACGTCACGACTTTTCTGAGGACAGAAACGTAAGGAAATATTGCCATCATCATTGTCTAGTAACACAGATATTTAGAGGGCAGTGTTGTAGGCCGGGAAACACGTACTTGGGACTATTCATTCATGCCGAAATACCAACATTCAGTCAATGTCACAGCAGGGGATGCCAAAAAATGTATTTTATGATCAGGTTGTGGATCAGCGAAAACAATTAACAAGATATTACCACGATTGAGTTTATGCCTCTTGAAATATTAGTGAGTGAGTTTGAACATTGTTCCAGTTATATCACGGTATGTGATGTATGGAAGGAACAGGGGTGGAAATAACTTTAAAATTGCTAGTGTACTCCGGTACAGTGGCACATGTAAAATCACTTGCCCTGATAATTTTTCCACTATACCGGCCGTTTTCTTGTTGATTTTTTAAATAAACAACATAACTAACATTGGAATATCAACTGGACACCGGTACAGTGTGATATACTTTGCTTGCCAGATAGAAAAAAACACTGGACTCGGGCGTCGGGCAATGGGTTATTTCCACCCCTGAAGGAAAGCCAGAAAAGGTGCAGTTCTAGTACGTTTACCACACGGAATCCCACGAGCATAGGTATAGTGTTGTCTGACGTTGAAAGAAAATCGTCGCATACCGGATTCGCGCCGACAAGAAGTTTTGACATGCTCAAGTGACGCAACTCTGCACAGCGAATTGAAGCGCATTGGACCAATGGGCCTCCCGTGTCCCTTTGGAACACAATGACCGTGGAAAGCAGGGTATGCGAGACTTACCCGTGTAAAGATTGCTATCTCCGGCATGCAGTCCATGGCTCGTCCGGCTGACAGCCTCATGGGGATCTTCATTGACTCCACTTCCTGGTTACTTCCGGGGTCCTTGAGGAACAGCCTCCTTCTGACATTGCGGTGTCTCTCCAACGTGTCCACCTTCAGGATGACGTCGATCTCTGCAGCAAAGAGATTTTTTCACAGGCATCATATTTTTTTCTGGGGCATATTTTTTTTTAACTCTGAAAGGATTACCAAGGAAAGTTAATGTGCTTTCTCTCAACAACCTTCCCAAGGATGACAAATAATATGGTTTACTGTTATTCGTGAGGACAGGGTGTTTACAGTATAGAAAAAAAACTATACAGAGGTAATTGATGCCGTTAAATGCTAAGTTTGATTGTACTTATTCATGCATTTGCCTTACTGTACTTATGTTGATAAGGAATTAATTTGAATCTTGGAAACAAAAAGATGCGAAGTACGCATCTCTTCTTCAAGGATGCCAAAATTTTCACATCTTATCATTGGGTAATTGACTATTATTTGATGTTTATCCCACATTGCAGGTTGGAACTGATTCGATCAGTAAGTGAGTGATGCCTCCCCACAGCCCATACTCACCGAGCGTCTCCGGGACGTTGATGCCGTCGTACTGAGCACAGATCCGCGCCGTGATACATATAGCTGGGGCTCCCTTGTACAGGCAGTTCGCTTGTCCATCCGGGCGGATGACACGTGGGCTTATCTCCATGGTAACCCGAAGGTTTATGACAGGTTGTGTGCGCAGAAGAACAGCACTGTCTGAGGAGAAGGCTCCAATGAGGATGTCTGGAACAAAATTAAAAGTGAGTGAGTTTACGTGTCTTCGTTGGTTAGAGGATGCGTCTGGGAGGGAGGAATTGAGGGAATGAGACGGCGAGTAAGAGTTGGCAGGTGGTTTTTGGTCGCATGAGTGAGGGAGACTGACCGACATATTGATTCTTGTCGACGTCGACGGGTCGGGAGATGCTCCAGCCGAAGCTGTAGAGACGTGACGAGAGGTCCCTGGCGGCGACACGCTGAGAGAATTTCTTGTGTAGTCCACTCTTAGCCCCGTTGTAGATGTACACCACGCCCCTGCCGTCGTCCTCAAAAGGCGCTCCCACGGCGATATCTGACACACAACGAAGGTGTATATTAAGCCGCTTTTAGAAATATTCCTGCAACATTACAGCTTAAGACACCAGAAATAGGCTTCACAGTCATAGTCGATATGGAGAGTGAGGTGAGGTGAAATAGGGTTTTACGTCGTGCTTGAGAATATTTCGCTCATATGACGACGTGCATGCGTGTGTATGTGCGGCTGCTTGTACTAGCCCAGACTGAAGCTGGTTTTATAGTGCTAGCCCACTGAGATACCATGCCGCAGTGAAGCATGAATATCCCACTCAGACACATTATACTGACTCCGAGCCGACCAGTCCTTGTTGTACCCATTAATGCCGAGCGCCAGGCAAAGACCAACAAGTACCATATTTTAACGTATTTTGGTATGACGCGGTCGGGGATTGAACCCGCGACCTTCCGCTCTCCGGGCGGAAGCTCTAATCACTACACCACGGAGGCGGTCGATTTGGAGAGTACATTTCTAGCTCTGATGTATCAGGATCAAAATAATAACATATGTATTTTCCTTGTTTTTAAGTTGAACGGTATTCGCGTGTTTGTTCAAGTGAACGCCTGACTCAGCACAATGTCAGTAGGGCATCATTCCCCTAGCCCCTAACAGGACAGCCAGGCGAGGGGCTGGAGGTACTAATTGGTGGCTTGTAACAACAGGGGGCTAGGGGGGCGAGGGCGGGGGCTAGAGGGGCGGAATCAATAGGAGGGTCGGGTGGTCAGCAGTTTGTCTCACCCTGGTAGCCGTCTCTGTTGACGTCACCGATGTTGCCAACAGTCGTCCCAAACCGAGCGGTGGGGGTGTTCGACCCAGACAGCTCGGCTTCCAATTCCAGGTTGAACTGAAAGGCAGCAATAAGACTGACATAAAGTAACGCATTAAACGTCGCTGTGAACAAAATTTCAGTTGAACCAGAGTGCGTCGGACGACACTGAAATTTCTGATGAAAACACAAAAGCAGTGTGCTGAGAGACCAAGAATCATAATCAGATCGAATCTGGGATTAAGTGTAAATACCCCAAAACATAAACTAGATGACCTAAGAACAAATACGTTTTGCAATTATTTCATGGTATGCCATTATGACGTAGACTTACCTTCGTCTTTCCAATACTGATTTTGATATATACAAATAATTCTGGAAATGGAGAGTTCATAGGGTTTTTTGTTTGTTTTTTTAAAAATTATAGTTTGTTTTGTTTTTTGTGTGATTGGTTTACAATGTCATATGTACAAAAGTGATGTACAGACAGATGGATGATGTACAGGTACTACGTCAATATCATGTTAATTCACATATATAAGTAAAGGGAAATATGATATCAGGTAAATATGGATACATTTTAAATTCATCGAAGTACTGGGAAGAGAAGACCCCATTTATGATTGCAATGTTCTATTTTATTATTTTCTTTTGCATATATGGTTTTCCACAAAGAATATTTCTTTCAAAGTTTTTATAAAATAGAGTTATGTTTGGATGCGTATTCTTAATACTGCATACGTAAATGTGTCTTTTTGCTGCAATGATGATGTGATTTAGTAATATATTATGATGTAGAGTACCAAACCAAACCATATGTTACAGTTTTGATAATAGCAATGGGTGAGAGTATAAATTGTAAAGCCAAATTTGTAGGTTTTTCCAAAAAGTTTGTGTCTCCTGACATTCCCAGTACACATGACAAACACGCTCATTTAGATCACTGCAGAAACAACATAGACTGCTGTCAACTTTTTTCATTTTAAGCAACACCTTTTTATATAACACCTTGTATGAATCTATATTGAAAATCTAAAAGTTTTGTGTCTTGCAATCCTTTTCTGTATACTGTAAATATATTTTTCCTATCAAAGTCTGTTTCAGGAAATAGCAGCTGCCATTTATGGAGAGTTCATAGTTCCTGAACAGCATTAGTTTCCCTGCCGCTAGCCCTTTCTGTAATGTTCATTTCTGAATGAAGCAAGTCTAGGTTTGCTCAGGTTCCTATCTCACTGGGGCTCCTTTTCAATTTACCGCCTCCGTGGTGTAGTGGTTAGAGCGTCCGATGCGGAAGGTCGCGGGTTCGATCCCCGACCGTGTCATACCAAAAGACGTTAAAATATGGTACTTGTTGGTCCCTGCCTGGCGCTCGGCATTAATGGGTACAACAAGGACTGCTCGGCTCGGAGTCAGTATAATGTGTCTGAGTGGGGTATTCATGCTTCACTGCGGCATGGTATCTCAGTGGGCTAGCACTATAAAACCAGCTTCAGTCTGGGCTAGTACAAGCAGCCGCACATACACATACACACGCATGCACATCGTCATATGAGCGAAATATTCTTAAGCACGATGTTAAACCCAATTCCATCTGCGCCACCATCACCCTTTTCAATTTAAAAGGAAGGATTTGTTTCTATATTCAGAGACTCAGCGTTAGTCTCACTGGAAGGGAGCCCAAGTGAGATGGGAGATTCATATTCTGATACTGTGGAAAATACAAACTTGATTCATTTAGGTTTTACAATCCAGATAGGACCTGGCAGAACGGGAAAATGGTTCAGGTACTGAGAGACAGGCTATATCATGACAGCAACACGTTTCTGGTCGACTAGTGGACAGTGTGTTGGGTTGGCGCGCATGAAGAGGAGTTCTTTATTCTTATACAAAAATTAATGGTCAAAATATATCCGTATTGTGATGGGAACACTTACAAACTCTCTGTTGATGTAGACGTAAACTTGACCTTCATCCGTGACCTCTGAGAATAAAGGCGCGCCAACGATAAGGTCATCAAGGCCATCGCCATTTAAATCAGCTGCGCATAGAGATGCGCCGAAGTAACTGCCAAACTGAAATCAAATAAAGTCATACAAACATCACAACATTCGCATCGACACATGGAAAACAAGAAAAACTATTCATAACCAAAATGTTGTCGTTCTTGAAGATCCGAGACAATTGAATTTCCGTTTGGCTGGTTATAATGAATAATTACTATTATGCATCGCGTAGCATTGAAGAGGTTCATTGACAGCGCCACCTACCTGATGTCCCTCCAGCACCAACATCACGTCGAAGTTGTAGTCGTAAATAAAGACCTGTAACACAGTGAGATTTTATGAGTGAGTGAGTGAGTGGACCTATCGCCGTTTTGAACAATCAATACTCCGGTTCTAACACTACTGTTTTAATATTGTTCTAATACCCCGCCATTTACTACATGATGCTAGTTGATGGTTTGATGCTTGTCTTCAGCGTTACAAGTCCATGTGTATTTAATAATACAAAAAGAACAATTCCCTTGGCTAACGACAGAATGTAAACAGATACTGTTTGTTTTTTGTATTCATATCAGTATCTAAGAACTGACTTAACATTTTCTTGCTCTTACGAAGCATAAATCTAAAATGAACTCAGGTGCGCTATGCTGAAGTACACATTATGCACACTGCTTTTACCGGAATAATTCTATAAATTCAAAACACACCAGAGGTCAGTTGTGGTAAATAAATACGTCACGTTCACAAACATAATTATAAACACAAAATACGGAGACATCAAGTGCGAAACCAGTTTTAGCACTGAAATGCAACACAAGCTCCGCCCATTTCATTATCGGCCAATCACAAAAAGTAGTCCGTTAGTGGGCATGACCCAAATTTCCCGTCAATGGTTAACCCACATTTCACCAAAGTAGTCATTACATCGAGAATTTCATTACCTGTGCAACTCATTCATCGGGGTCAACACAAAGGTCATCTCTATTTAAGGTTTTTACAGTGGCCACATCTCTGCTTTTGCTATCTGTGTTTCGTCATAAGCAGTTTTACGGTATATAGTAGCGTAATATAACACACCTAACCTTGCCTTTGTTCTCTGCTCGTGGACCCCCTGCGATGATGAAAACTGCGTCAGAGGAGAGGTGGGCCGTCGTTATCGCGTAACCTGAAAATACCAGTATAAACATCATTATACCTCATTTTGTTTTTTGTTTGTTGTTTAACGTCGCACTCAGCAGCGATATCCCAGTTATAATCGTGTCTGGACCAGACGATCCAGTGATCAACGTCATGAGCATCGATCTACGCGACTGGGATACGATGACATGTGTCAACCAAGTCAGCATGTCTGACCACCCGATCCCGTTAGTCGCATCTTACGACAAGCATGGTTTGCTGAAGGCCAATATTCTAACCCGGACCTTCACGGGTCACCTATGTTACACATTACTAACACCTGTTTCACGACAAGCATGGGTTACTGAAGACCAATTCTAACCCGGATCTTCACAGGTTTATACCTCAACAACTAACGTTTCTTGTTTGAGACACCTGTTTCCGACAGTATGAAACATCCGTTACGACAATTCGTTCAAATAATCAGAATTAATGAGGCAGCTAAAATATGGTAATTCCATTGCTAGCTCTTCTAGAATCTGTCCATGATGCATGTAAATCTTATACTTACCGATGTAAGAATTATTAAATATCCTTCGAGATGGTTCGAATATTTTTGGTCTTGAGTGATGTCCGCCGCTCACACGAATAACTCCACCTTAAATTATAAAAATGCAAAATTAAGTTAAAGGAACGTTAACAAACTTCCGTGCAAAAGAAAGTAACACTTTTTATTTGACAATTGCATTTTACCATAACGTTTTGTTTGTTGGTTTGTTGTTTATGGCCGCATTTCAGCTTTATGACGGCGGTCTTTAAATATTCGAGTATAGACCTGATAATCCAGTGATCAACAGCATGAGCATCCATTTACGTAACTGGCATACGATGACATGCATATGTCTCGACCAAGTCATTCAGCCTGACCACCTGATCCCTTTAGTCGCCTCTTACAACAAGATCAATACTAACAAGGATCTTCACGCGTTGTTTTTAACCAGATATGTGCATGTAACTGACTGACTGACTGACTGAGTTTGGTTTTACGCTGCTTTTAGCAATAATCCAGCAATATCACGGCGGGGGACACCAGAAATGGGCTTCACACATTGTACCCATGTGGGGATTCGAACCCGGGTCTTCGGCGTGACGAGCCAACGCTTTAACCATTAGGCTACCCCGTCGCCCTGTGCATGTAACTATCAAATCGGATTCAATGAATTAATCATAATGAGACTTGCGTAATAGTCACGTGAACTAGTGCAACTAGTGAATGACGCTGCAACATAGATTCCTCAAAAAATGAGTGAGTGAGTGAGTTTAATCTTACGCCGCTTTTAGCAAAATTTCAGCAATATCACGGTGGGGGATACCAGAAATGGGATTCATATATTGTACCCATGTGGGAATCGAACCCGGATCTTCGGCGTGACGAGCGAACGCTTTAACCACTAGGCTACCCCACCGCCCCCACTAATCTAGAGGATTTTAGCTTTCATCATACACTCCAGACAAACGGATCTCTTTGCAATATGGAAGAATGGCCTTCGCCAAAGGGTACGTTTGAAGTAATATTCTTTCGAAAAGTAAGGATTCAAAAGGGTGTCTTGAAAAACAAGGTTCCAGTTTATACGGTGTCAAGATTGTAGATACCTGTCCAATCGTTAAGCCCTGGAGATCCCATCACTAGAAACTCTCCGTCCTGAAACATTGTAATGGTTAATATGTCATAATTCATTGTCATCAAGTACATAATCAAGAATGATTAAGATGAAATTGATATGATATATAGTGAAACCTCGTCATTCTGGACAATACCTTTCCCAATTTCCGTAAGAACCAATCGTGATTTATGTTATTAGTATAATAGTAGACGTTATGACGGTGATCTTCCTGAAAACAGGGATTCCGAAGTAACGGGGTCCAGGTTAGCGGGGGTTTGCTGTATGTCGGGTATGTAAGTCACGTTGTTGTGGAGGAGAGCAATTTAGACTGACTGACTGACTGAGTTTGGTTTTACGCCGCTTTTAGCAATATTCCAGCAAAATCACGGCGGGGGACACCAGAAATGGGCTTCACACATTGTGCCCATGTGGGGATTCGAACCCGGGTCTTCGGCGTGACGAGCCAACGCTTTAACCATTAGGCTACCCCACCGCCCCAGCAATTTAGAACCTCACTAGTCTATATCTGTTATCAACTACGAGAGTAAGAGCTAAACTGGCGTTCAAAAGAAACTAAAAATCTGGTGCTTTCGGTGTGAGTGAGTGAGTATGGTTTCACGCCGCTTTTAGCAATATTCAGGCAATATCACGGCGGGGGACACCATAAGTCGCATTGTACCCATGTGGGGAATCGAACCCAGATCTTCGGCATGACGAGCAATCGCTTTAGCCACCATGCTACCCCACTGTCCCAATGTGCTTTGGGACTATTTTCACACAAACAACGTAAATATATTTTGACATTCATTTCACAAACACTGATTTTGGGAAATAACCAGTTTATTGGGAATAACTGGTTATTGGGAAATAACCAGTTTTGTACTTTCTTTTGTACCTCAGCATATTTAAAGAAATGAAATAGACAGACAAGAAAGAAACAAGGCACAGGGACCAAAACAATCCAAATATTTCTTATAAACCCTAGGAGTAAAACTTATTGAAGTCCGACTGTGTAGTTCTGTGTTTTGTGCTGGAAAAAAGATCGAGTAGAACAGTAGAAAAAGATAATTTGTCTCCTGGTTTTTCTTCTAAAATTAGGTTTTCCATTAGAGATGTTGTAAATGAAAAAATGTGTTGTGAAAAGAAAGGCTCGACTCTTCTTTTAACAGTAAAAAATAAGTAAAAACCGGGGCATTAAAAAAACCCAACTCCCTGGCAAAGTGAAAGGTAATTACTACCATACTTACCCTCCACAAAACATAACACACAACCCAGAGACCCCGGAGTCACACACAAAGAACACACACACACACACTTTTCAATATTTGAACACGTAACCACACTGTGTGTTCAAACTGACCGTACCTTGGAATACTCCGCGGAAAACCCCATAGCCCCCATGCCGTACATGTAGTGTCCATGCGTATGAATCTGCTTCCTGAATGACTCCAGCACCGGCCAAGAACTACTTTCGTTAAACACCAGTTGACTATTGCCTTCGTAACATAGTCCGTTCATAAACTCATGACCTTGAACAAAAAACTCCCTGTCCCTCCACCTCGGGGCACAAACCTGTAAAAATACAGAGTAACAATTAGGAAATAACATTTCATCCAGAAAAAGATCGTAAGAAATCTTTACATGTGAGGCTCCCAAAAATGATTCAAATATTTGGTCACTATTCTTATTGCGATGAACACTCTAATATTTACCGTATGGGCAAACACTTAATCTCAGCACTTGGTAAGTTTGTGAAAAAGTATTGAACGGGTTTCAAGTTTGTTAATGCACTTCCTCTTCCGATGAGGTCTCTTACCTAACTACGAAAACACAACGTATAAGAAATTCTTCGTGATCAAGAATACCCGTGAAGATCCGGGTTAGAATTGGTCTTCAGCAACCTGCTTGTCGTAAAAGGTGACTAACGGGATCGGGTGGTCAGGCTCGCTGACTTGGTTGACACATGTCATCGTATCCCAATCACTGGACTGTCCGATCCAGACTCGATTATTTACAGACCGCCGCCATATAGCTGGAATGTTGCTGAGTGCGTTATTAAACAACAAACAAACACATCCTAAAAATAATTGGCCTTTCAGTTCCTGTCGTGTAACGAACGCAGACACCAATCAATGTCCAATTTGATTAAATGGAAATGAAAAAAGAAACAAAGTAAATATCCATCCATGACGAAGAAACCGTTCAGTCGTTGGTTCCATATGTGCGGAAAATTTCATAAATACTATCAAACTAAGAAATAGAGCCACAATTATCTGAAGCTCCCTCGAATATTGAGGACGTAATGAAATTATTCTGGAGCCGACGAATCAAGAAAAAAGTATAAACGAATCTATAAACACTACTTTCCACATCGGAGCTGACAGTCAGTCACGATGGAATGGTAAATACTGTTTCCTGATTCCAATGAAGTGCTTCTTATAGACATTATAGCTGAGACAAATGTCAGTTTTTCTGCGCTTTGGGTTTCTTGAGAACATAATTGTAAAAATTGTAAATTAAGTTTGTTAAATGTTCTTAAAAATCTACAAATTATATCCAAAAAATAACGTAATGTCTTCGAAAGAAAAAACGGGCATGTCAGATGTCATCTTATTCAGTCAAGCAGACTCAGTGGGGATGCTTAAATGCATTGTGAAAAACTTTGATGACATTGACCATTATAGCTGCAACGATGTGAAGATCGGAACGAGATTAAAAAAATCACAATGTCGCAAAAAATAAATAAAACTTTTAAAACAAAAATCAAAACGTGAATGTCTGGCCCCACTACTTAGTTCCAATGTTCCAAATGTCAATTACACAACCGACAGTTGCCACAACTCGCAAAACACTTTTCTAAGTCTTTATCTGTCAATATTTAGATCCCGTGAAGATCCGGGTTAGAATTGGTCTTCAGCAACCCATGCTAGTCGTAAAAGGCGACTAACGGGATCGGGTGGTCAGGCTCGCTGACTTGGTTGGCACATGTCATGACATCGTATCCCAACTGCGTAGAACGATGCTAATGGTGTTGATCACTGGCCTATATGGTCCAGACTCGGTTACTTACAGCACAGGCAAATTGTAGCGCACTTAGGGTTGCGCAACAAAGAGAAAATGACCAGTCTTTCCATATGCGAGCGAAGCATATGGAAAGACTGGTCATTTTCTCTTTGTTGCGCAACCCTAAGTGCGCTACAATTTGCCTGTGCTTACAGACAACCGCCATATAGGTGGGATAATGCCGAGTGCGGCGTTAAACATTGCCTAAAAACCAAATGTCAATATGTTGTCCTGTTGGCACATAATGACCACGCAATTGCTATTAGCCGGTTTTCAAACATGGCTATTTTAAGATCGGAAAAACTGTGCGCGCAACATAGCTAAGTTCGTTCGTGGGGGAAAATACCATATTAGGCAAATAGTTTCGAGCGGTGGAGTAATGATTACCAGATTTTCACTGTTGTACTACATATGAGTCAGTCATGGTAATTCGAGATTAATCATAATGAGACTTGTGTAATAGCAACGTGAACTAGTGCAACTAGTGAATGATGCTGCGACATATATCCCCCCAAAAGTGTGTAAGTGAGTTTAGTTTTACGCCGCTCATATCAATATTGCAGCAATACCACGACGGAGGATACGAGGAATGGGACTCAAACATTGTACCCATGTATGGAATCGAACCCTGGACTGCGGCGGGCTGAGATATACAACAGTAAAAGCAACTCACCACGACTCGGTTGTCGCCGTCCATGTTGACGTCTAACGTCGCACCCAGCCACTGTTTATTCTTACTATGGTGCAGAGTGACGTTCTTCCATTTAGGCACCATCTGGCGGATATTTCCTGGAAATACAAAAACGATGAGATCATTCTTACAATTTCATTGCCAGCGGTTTCGTCGTGTATGTTACCTGTGAAGATCCGGGTTAGAATTGACCTTCAGTAACCCATGCTTGTCGTAAAAGGCGACTAACGGGATCGGGTGGTCAGGCTCGCTGGCTTGGTTGACACGTCATAGTATCAAAATTAAGTAGATTGATGCTCATGCTTCTGATCACTGTATTGTCTGGTCCAGACTCGATTATTTACAGACCACCGCCAGCTGGAATATTGCTGAGTGCGACGTTAAACAACAAACAAACAAAACATATTACGTGTTGGTTGAATAGGTAATACAAATAGATAATATAAACCAGGATTTAACTATGGATTTCAGCCTTTTGTATTCTTAAAATGCAACGATTTAGTACAGAGTAAATCGACATTATCACCTGAATCATCCAAAGTGATTCTTTCGCCTCAACCACTAACAAGACTTTCTCAACTGAATCATCCAGTGACTCCCTCACCTTAAGCATGCAGCGACTCCCTCACGTTGAATCACACAAAGGGATTCTATCACTTGAATCATACAGTGACTAGCTCATCTGAATCACTGGCTTTCTCACCTGAAACACACACAGTGATCCTCTCTCCTCTATCATACAGTGACTCCCTCACCTGAACCATCACCTGATTCTCACCTGAATCATCCACCGACTCTCACCTGAATCATTCACTGACTCTCACCTGAATCATCCACTGATTCTCATCTGAATTATTCACTGACTCTCACCTGAATCATCCCCTGATTCTCACCTGAACCATCCACTGACTCTCGCCTGAATCATCCCCTGATTCTCACCTGAATCTTCCATTGACTCCCTCACCTGAACCATCCACTGACTCTCATCTGAACCATCCACTGACTCTCACCTGAATCATGCCCTGATTCTCACCTGAATGATCCACTGACTCTCACCTGAATCATCCACTGACTCTCACCTGAATCATCCATTGACTCCCTCACCTGAACCATCCACTGACTCTCACCTGAATCATCCCCCCATTCTCACCTGAATCATCCACTTACTCTCGCCTGAATCACCCCCCGATTCTCACCTGAATCATCCACTGACTCTCACCTGAATCATCCACTGACTCCCTCACCTGAATCATCCACTGACTCTCACCTGAATCATCCCCCCATTCTCACCTGAATCATCCACTGACTCTCACCTGAATCATCCCCTGATTCTCACCTGAATCATCCACTGACTCTCACCTGAATCATTCACTGATTCTCACTTGAATCATCCCGATTCTCACCTGAATCATCTCCTGATTCTCACCTGAATCATCCACTGACTCTCACCTGAATCATCCCCTGATTCTCACCTGAATCATCCCCTGATATTCACCTGAATCATCCATTGACTCCCTCACCTGAACCATCCACTGACTCTCACCTGAATCATCCACTGACTCTCACCTGAATTATCCACTCATTCTCACCTGTATCATCCACCGGGACTCTCTCACACGAGTTGTAGGCCCAGGAACACTTGTACAGCACCCCGGGCGGTCCAGTTCAGGGAGGTCTGCGTCGTCAGCTAACGGAGCCCCTATCAACATCCTGCAACACAAACATTACAATGTACACCACACTTACACACATTTCACAATGCTCTTTCCAAATAGTGCTTGATATAGCCACAAAATGTCAACATAGTACAAGGCGTTGTAAGCAACATTCACTCAACCATAAGTGACTAGCTATAGGTGATACTTAGAGAAAACGAATCGTTGACAATTGCGTAAGTGAAGTCTTTATTCAGTATATAAGTACACTTCCTCGAAAAATTATCAGAGAATAAATTTACAAAGAATTGACATTTTAATGGACAAAAAGAAAACAAACCAAAAACACATGAAAATAAGAAAGAAAGCAAAACAACATAACGCATCAAGTAATATCACGCAAAAGAACTACACAACTGTTCAAATTCAGCTTGTAAAGATAAAACTTCGCATATGACGGCGGTCTGTATATAATCGAGTCTGGACCAAACAATCCAGTAATCAACAGCATGAGCATCGATCTACGCAACTGGGATACGATGACATGTGTCAACCAAGCGAGCCTGACCCCCCGATCCCGTTAGTCGCCTCTCACGACAAGCATAGGTGACTGGCTCAAAGGGATACAGAAAACTACAGTTCAATGGCACGGTCACAAAATATAACGTTTTTCACTTTTCCTTTTATCTATATTATATATATTAATAAAACCCAACCCTACAAAACAAGCACGACAGATTGTACAAAGAAGTGTCGCCTAACGTGGTGTAATGATATATTTTATGAGCGCTTCACACACTCAGTACAAGGTACGCAACTCGTGTCACACTATCGTACTGAGATAGAGTAAGGTCCCTTTGTAGCCACTTCCGCTTTCAAACAAACAACACGACATGTGCTCTCGAAGTCTGCGTGGAAGCAGACGAAACTGTGGATTCTAAACGTTACAGGGAGAAAGGCAGAAAATGGCGCAAGTCGCAGGGATGTTCCGCCAAGCCTTCACGTTGCCCAGTAAGGACATTTTACGCTGGTTTCCTGGCCACATGTACAAAGGCATGGAAAGAATACAAGCCACGCTGAAAGATATAGACTGTGTTATCGAGGTGCATGACTCGCGTATACCGTTCTCAGGCCGTAACCCTCGTTTTAGAGACATTTTAAGACTCAGACCACACGTGCTTTTATTAAACAAACTAGATCTCGCCGACCTTGACACATCTCGTCAATCTCTCGTGAAAACCCGTTTGAGTTCGGAAGGCATCGACAGTGTTTATTTCACAGATCTCCGCCAGTTTCAGCAGAGCAAATTTCTCAAGAGCGAAATCCTTCCTGCTATTATCAACCTGACGGAATCCAGACCCCGATTCAGTCGAAAGGGATTGAATGAATACAATATCATGGTGATAGGAGTGCCTAATGTAGGAAAGTCGACCTTTATAAACACTGTGCGATGGGCGAACATAAAACGAAAGGGTCGGGCTGCTGCCGTAGGCGCAGAGGCTGGAATTACCAAAAGTGTGGCTAACAAGATCAAAGTGAACGCTGACCCGCCGGTCTACATCATAGACACGCCAGGAATATTTACTCCGCAAATCCCGGATGTTGAAACTGGCATGAGACTTGCTCTTTGCGCATGTCTACCAGATTGTTTAGTTGAAGAGGAAACCATAGCAGACTATTTGCTGTTCAGGATGAACAAGATGCGCAATTTCGCATATACCGAAGTTTTCGGAATTCCCAAAGCTACAGACAATATCTTAGATGTGTTGGCTCATATTGCCATAAAAAATAAGAAAGTGCTGAAAGTTCGTGATTTTTCCAATAATTCCTACAAACTGAGACCCGACTTCAAAGAGGCAGGGAAGCTGATGATTCGTGCGTACAGAGACGGAACTTTCGGCAGAACTTTCCTTGATGAGGATAGATTGAATTAAAGCATCCCTGTGCCAATGGTTTGTTCGGTTGTGTCTTCATGTCCTTATGGTTACTTTTGTCCATACAATATTTCTTTTTGACAGAACAGGCAGTTTGAGCCACAGACAGCAAATGTCAACCTTCTTTTATATTTTTCATGGCACAGATGGGAAATGTCAAGCTTTAGTTACTATTATTTTGTTTGACACATACGGCAAATCTTCAGCTTCAGTTTTATTTGTAACGCAACTACATTGTTTTGATCATGGTTTTTAATACTGTGTGTTTCATCCTGTTAAAAAGAATTGACCATAAAAACAGACTGACACAAATTTTCATGACTTAGTGCAAAGAATTTTTACTGAAACCTGTTTCTCTTTGCATAAGCCTGTTTCTTTCTGTTTAAAAGCATTTATTTTTAGCAAAATATCTAAAACATCTTTTCATGACTTCGTGCAGGGAATTTTTACGGAAACCTTTTTTTCCCTTGACAGAGAACACACTTGTTCAGAAAGGAAGGATGACAACAACCGCTTCTCGACATATCAGCTGAATCTGAAAGCTTTTAACCCTCTGAAGGCTAAGTGTTTTCAGCTTCCCATGGAATAAATCTCAACGAAGCAGAGGGGCGGTGGGGTAGACGAGTGGTTAAAGCGTTCGCTCGTCACGCTGAAGACCCGGGTTCGAATCCCAACATAGGTACAATGTGTGAAGCCCATTCTGGTGTCCCCCGTCGTGATATTGCTGAAATATTGCTAAAAGCGGCGTAAAACTAAACTCACTCACTCTCTCAACGAAGCAGATCAGACCAGGGTTGTAGACTATGGTGGACGGGTGGTGAGGAATATGTAGACATGTACTGTAGACAATAGTAGATAAATGATGCCTAGTAGAATTAGACCTTAAGATGTTTGGACTAGAGTGTTTGAGTGAGTGAGTTCTAGGGAATCAAACACGGGTTTTCGGCATGACAAGCGAATGCTTTAACCACTGGGATACCCCACCGACCGTGTTGCGATTAGAATATTTAGACCGGAAGATAGTAGGAAAACCAAGTTCTATGGACAGTCAACGTCTTTATTGAAATGGACCCTCGAAGGTCTGGGTTAGAATATTGATTTTCAGTAGCCAATGCTTGTCGTAAGAGGCTACTAACGGGATTGGGTGGTCAGGTTTGTCGACTTGGTTGACACATGTCATCGGTTCCCAATTGCGCAGATCGATGCTCATGCTGTTGATCACTGGTTTGTCTGGTCCAGACTCGATTATTAACTCACTCACTTTATTGCAATGAGTGCGACGTTTCGGTGTAGGTACTAACACCGTTATTAACATTTTCATTAATCTTTACAACTTCTAAAATGCCTCTCAAAGAAGCGGAAGATATTAGACAGTTAAATAATGGGTCTAGTAGATGTAGACCATGGTGTATACACAGCTAACTTGGACTTGTACATGGAGGCAGTAGACGCATGATGAGGTCTAGTAGACATAGACAGGAGGATAGTAGACGTGGTGGACTAGTAGACATACTTCATGGGGATTAGTGGGGCGGTGGGGTAGCCTAGTGGTTAAAGCGTTCACTCGTCACGCCGAAGGCCCGGGTTCGATTCCCCACATGGGTACAATGTGTGAAGCCCATTTCTGGTGTCCCCCGCCGTGTTATTGCTGGAATATTGCTAAAAACAGCGTAAAACCATTTTCACTCACTCACTCACAATAGTAGACCGAGTCAGATGGACACACAGATGGAGAGAACGATAGAGACGGTGTGAACGAGTTCGAATTAGACTGAGGAGACTAGTATCTCGGTTAGACTGAGGAAACTAGACTAGTACTTCCGCAGTTCAGACGAGTAGCAGGCTGACGCTTAATCTCTGAATATATATAATTGGGACCTAAATAAAAAGTTCCATTCCTACACTTGCTTCAATAATGGCTTTCCTTTCGCTAAAAAGGCGGAATGGAAAATAATGTGCTTCAGGGACTGTGAGATCGACTAGACCAGTGGTAAATTGAAAAGTGATCTATCTGTAAAATGACCGACAACTGGCTCGTAGACCAGTGAATCACTCCGCCAATTGCACAGCTATATAAGGTAACAGTGAGTTTTAGTTTTACGCCGCTTTTAGCAATATTCCAGAAATTTCACGTCGGGGACACCAGAAATATATTAAACCCATGAGGGGAATCGAACCCGGTCTTCAGCGTGACGATCGAACGCTTTAACCACGAGGCTACCCCACCGCCCCCATAGGTAACACAAACCTAAAGCGTTGAATAGATGATAGCATGAAATCAGTGACCACTTCTAATTCAATACGTCTGTCGGAAATAGAGGACTCAAGTCGGCGATGATATCCAGCTCTGTGTTACGGTCAGTAGATCAAACTAATACATACGGGCCATAAATAGCCCACCAGACCTTTGCAAAGGTCACAACATTTACAAACTGGGTGTGAAACGGCTTAGTGTGCTGTATACTGAACCCCACATGGAACGGGCTCTACAGCTAACATATGCATAGTGTGGCCCTGGCCAGGCTGTCCATTTCTTGTAGGTCATACATTAAAGGCACTATATCACACCACACTTCTCTAAAAATGAATAATGCATTTCTCTCAAAAATACTAACTATCCGCCCTCGGGTAAACTACCATAGAAATTATTCCAAAAGAATAGATTAGATTACAAAATTAAATTTAAAAGTTTGAGTTAATGCAACGTTGCATTAAATCGACTCTCGCGCCCTCTACCAGCCGGACATTATTTCAAACGAATCCCATAGAGTTATGTCCCTTGGAGCGCTCTTTACGAATATCCTACTCAGAACTTGGGATTGAAACCAGTTCGGGAAATACGACAACACCGGGTGCAACAGTTTTCGATGTACGAATTGTTTACATTGCATATATGGCAAGTGTTCTCTGTTTGGAGGCTGTTCGCCTCGAAATTTCAATTATCGATTTCAGGCAAGTCGTAAGGGATAATAAATTTTTTATTGCATCAATAGGAAGCTAAAGTGAGTGCATATGCCCCAATATATATAATATAGGCCAAAGCATTGTCGAAAATGTGTGACATTGTGCCTTTGATATCAGGAGATTTAAACTGTGGAGCTGTACCTGAGGTAGTTTTTAGTAGTGCTGGGAATTGGATAAAATCTCATTATTGATGATTGGTTCATTACAACCGATCAATCATCGAAAATAATTGGTCAGCATAATTGATCAAATTTTCTGGTTATGTTTGTTACTGCACAAAAAAACAAAGAAACAACATGTAGTTCTTATGAGTGTTTTTGCAAATTCCACAAAATGCATGTGCAAATTTAACATCTTTAAGGATGACTAGTATGTTAGGAACATACATTTCCTGGAGTCTTTCAGATAAATTCAATCCTGACTTGGAACGAGCTTGTAATGTTTATGAAATGTAACAGACAAAACCATCCTTGTGAAAAATATTGTTAATGCAAGCAAGTGTTCCAGAATTGTTTGTGTTCGATTATGAGAAAACATGATCGATTGCTTGGTCGTTTAGTCATTGCGACCGTTGCGACCACCACTAGTTATTAGAGTTACACGATCAATAACGCGTGTATCACGGTAGTCGATATCAGTGATGTATGTAAATTGTGAGTGAGATTAATGACGTGTAAGTGTAGATGTGGAGTGGTAGTGTTGTTTAGATATACATTTTGTTTCTCATTACTCTTCCACTAACCGACACCACCCCTAATATATCAAAATTTGGTTAAGAAACGATTTTTTCATGTGACATTTCAATTATGCACCTAAAGCAGTAGGCCAAGTTGCCCAGACTGACTGACTGACTGAGATTGGTTTTACGCCGCTTTAAGCAATATTCCAGCAATATCACGGCGGGGGACACCAGAAATGGGCTTCACACATTGTACCAATGTGGGGATTCGAACCCGGGTCTTCGGCGTGACGAGCGAACGCTTTAACCACTAGGCTACCCCACCGCCCCAGTTGCCCAGGGGCAGTAGGGTACACAAAGTACACATAAGGACTACCAGTTGTCATACTGCAATTTTTATCGAAGCCGCAATGGGTTAAGTCGCTGGCATTGGGACTGATGATTTGGTGCCCCACGCTGAGAATGTGGGTTCGAATCCCGGAGAGGACGGAACTCTCTAACCTTGCTGTACTGAGTCCTAAACCCATGGATGTATAGTAATTTTATCCTATAAAGAGGCAAGTCTAGAAAAGGGGACTGTACAAGGTGAGTGAGTGAGTTTAGTTTTACGCCGCTTTTAGCAATATTCCAGCAATATCACGGCGGGGGACACCAGAAATGGGCTTCACACATTGTACCCATGTGGGGAATCGAACCCGGGTCTTTCGCGTAACGAGCGAACGCTTTTACCACTAGGCTACCTCACCGCCCAAAGTACAGAACAAGGACTCCACTCTTCTATTTATATTTTATTCAGAAATTATCATTTAAATTATAATTATTACCTTTGAGACTTGTGCAAGTCTAGGAACTCCCCAAAATAATAAAATTTGTTCTGTACTCAAAGAGTGTAATCCATAATGATTTATAGTAGCAGTTAGTTCACCTATCTACTCAAATTTGTCAAATGAGACAACTCAGGGGATCGGTTTGCTGGGCGTCATCGGGTCCCGAGGGCATGGCACGGTCTTCATTATATCAATCACTGGTTTGCAACCGCGACTGTTCTTAATACAACGGCGTAGTTACGTGTAGTCATCTGATTTGTTCTGATTAGTTAACATGGACGTTACAGCGTGTGTCTGCACGCACGCACGCCGAAGACCCGGGTTCGATTCCTCACATGAGTACAATGTGTGAAGCCCATTTCTTGTGTCCCCCCGCCGTGATATTGCTGGAATATTGCTAAAAGCGGCATAAAACCATACTCTCTCACTCACTCACTCACGCAACGTTTTGATGTTGCTCACAATATCAACCACTGGTGTGTCTGGTCCAGACTCGAAAATCTACCGGACCGCTGTAACAATCATAAAAAAAAACAAGGTCATATCAAACATATAATACGATGCGTGATGGAAACTTGCTTTTGGCTTCCATTGTGATATGATAAACACACACTCCTTGATTTAAGCATGTCATCTAAATCCAACTAGGGGCAGTGGGGTAGCCTAGTGGTTAAAGCGTTCGCCCGTCACGCCGGTGACCCGGGTTCGATTCCCCACATGGGTACAATGTGTGAAGCTGATTTCTGGTGTCCCACGCCGTGATATTGCTGGAATTCTGCTAAAAGCGGAGTAAAACTAAACTCATTTACTCACCCACTTAACCCAACTGACAAGATCGATGCTCATGATGTCAATCACTGGATTGTCTTGTACAGAATGAGTCATTAACAGACCCCAATCATACAGTTATAATACCGAGTGCGGCGTTAAACAAATTGGAAAGAAACAAAACAGTGATGGACAAGACAAATACAGTAAATTGGCAGTGTGAACACCACGGTAACAGCAAAACGAAGTGGCCTTCGGCAGCTGCAATTTCCCGCCATTCATCTCCACAGCATCAGACTACGACGTGTGATGAATCTTCTTGTTTGCTGCAGTCGCTCCAGACATACAGTCGACTGACTGAACGAAAGATCGGGGTTCTTATCGTTTGTTGCTTTTTGTTTGTTTCACCTTCAAACAGAGATAATGGAATACTCTTTGTAAGTCAGTTAAAATTTAAACGTTCTCCTCACAAGGGACTTGAAGTCAGAGATAACAACCCTGGATTGAAATAAGATTGTTTTTTATGTGACGTTATGCAGCGAAACCGATCTATACAGCTGAAGCTTCATAGACCAGAGTGAGGTGAGGATTTCTCCACAGTCAGACAAGCCTTGACCGTTGCAGCGGAAGGAAAAGACCAGTTTTAAAGTGCCACTATCGGAGTTTTCCTTTTACTGAATCTGAGTGGGTATGGTTTTACGCCGCTTTTAAACGGTGGGGTTCACCAGAATGGGCTTAACACATTGTACCCGCTAGGCTACCCCACCGCTCCCCCTTATACGTGAAATTGTTACCTTAGAGTGGCAGGGTGCGGTGGGGTAGCCAAGTGGTTAAGGCGTTCGCTCGTCTCACATAAGACCAGGGTTCGATACCCCACATGAGTATATTGTGTGAAGCCCATTTCTGGTGTGCCCCGCAGTGATGTTGCTGGAACATTGCTAAAGGCGGCGTAAAACTAAACTCATTCACTCACTCACTAGAGTCGGCAAGGTAACGTTGTGGTTTGAGCGTTGGCTCGTCACTGTGGGGACTACGCTCGATTCCCTTGATCTGGGAAGCCTATTTTTGTATGGCCTACACCGATATGGTTAATAGAGCGTTAATACTGTGCCCCATTTTGATATGATGGGACCGGCATACCGCTAAAAGCGGCGTATGGTGCCCGATTTTGATACGGTTGAAATGATACTAAAATCGGTGTTGTGCCCATCTTGATATTGGTGTACAGCTAAGGGCGGCTTATTGTGCCCAGTTTTGATGTGATTAGAACACGGCTAAAGACCGATTCTTGGTATGGTTGAAATGCCGCTAACAGTGGTGTATTGTGTCCCATCTTGCAATTTATATGATTGGAATACTGCTAAAAGCGGCATTTTGTCCCCATCTTGATACTAGAATACTACTAAGACGGCGTATTGTGCCCCATCCTGATACGGTTGGAATGGTACTAAAGCGGCGTATTGTGCCCGATCTTGATACGGTTGGAATGGTACCCAAAGCGGCGTATTGTGCCCGATCTTGATACTAGAATACTACTAAGACGGCGTATTGTGCCCCATCCTGATACGGTTGGAATGGTACTAAAGGCGGCGTATTGTGCCCCATCCTGATACGGTTGAAATGATACTCAAGGCGGCGTATTGTGCCCCATCTTGATACGGTTTGAATGGTACTAAAGGCGGCGTATTGTGCCCCATCTTGATACGGTTGGAATGGTACTAAAGGCGGCGTATTGTGCCCCATCTTGATACGGTTGGAATGGTACTAAAGACGGCGTATTGTGCCCCATCTTGATACGGTTGGAATGGTACTAAAGGCGGCGTATTGTGCCCCATCCTGATACGGTTGGAATGGTGCTAAAGGCGGCGTATTGTGCCCCATCTTGATACGGTTGGAATGGTACTAAAGGCGGCGTATTGTGCCCCATCCTGATACGGTTGGAATGGTGCTAAAGGCGGCGTATTGTGCCCCATCTTGATACGGTTGGAATGGTACTAAAGGCGGCGTATTGTGCCCCATCTTGATACGGTTGGAATGGTACTAAAGGCGGCGTATTGTGCCCCATCTTGATACGGTTGGAATGGTACTAAAGGCGGCGTATTGTGCCCCATCTTGATACGGTTGGAATGGTACTAAAGGCGGCGTATTGTGCCCCATCTTGATACGGTTGGAATGGTACTAAAGGCGGCGTATTGTGCCCCATCTTGATACGGTTGGAATGGTACTAAAGGCGGCGTATTGTGCCCCATCTTGATACGGTTGGAATGGTACTAAAGGCGGCGTATTGTGCCCCATCCTGATACGGTTGGAATGGTACTAAAGGCGGCGTATTGTGCCCCATCTTGATACGGTTGGAATGGTACTAAAGGCGGCGTATTGTGCCCCATCTTGATACGGTTGGAATGGTACTAAAGACGGCGTATTGTGCACCATCTTGATACGGTTGGAATGGTACTAAAGGCGGCGTATTGTGCCCCATCTTAATACGGTTTGAATGGTACTAAAGACGGCGTATTGTGCACCATCTTGATACGGTTGGAATGGTACTAAAGGCGGCGTATTGTGCCCCATCTTGATACGGTTGGAATGGTACTAAAGGTGCGTATTGTGCACCATCTTGATACGGTTGGAATGGTACTAAAGGCGGCGTATTGTGCCCCATCTTGATACGGTTTGAATGGTACTAAAGGCGGCGTATTGTGCCCCATCTTGATACGGTTGGAATGGTACTAAAGGCGGCGTATTGTGCCCCATCTTAATACGGTTGGAATGGTACTAAAGGCGGCGTATTGTGCCCCATCTTAATACGGTTGGAATGGTACTAAAGACGGCGTATTGTGCACCATCTTGATACGGTTGGAATGGTGCTAAAGGCGGCGTATTGTGCCCCATCCTGATACGGTTTGAATGGTACTAAAGGCGGCGTATTGTGCACCATCTTGATACGGTTGGAATGGTGCTAAAGGCGGCGTATTGTGCCCCATCTTGATACGGTTGGAATGGTGCTAAAGGCGGCGTATTGTGCCCCATCTTGATACGGTTGGAATGGTACTAAAGGCGGCGTATTGTGCCCCATCTTGATACGGTTTGAATGGTACTAAAGACGGCGTATTGTGCACCATCTTGATACGGTTGGAATGGTGCTAAAGGCGGCGTATTGTGCCCCATCTTAATACGGTTGGAATGGTACTAAAGGCGGCGTATTGTGCCCCATCTTAATACGGTTGGAATGGTACTAAAGACGGCGTATTGTGCCCCATCTTGATACGGTTGGAATGGTGCTAAAGGCGGCGTATTGTGCCCCATCTTGATACGGTTGGAATGGTACTAAAGGCGGCGTATTGTGCCCCATCTTGATACGGTTGGAATGGTGCTAAAGGCGGCGTATTGTGCCCCATCTTGATACGGTTGGAATGGTACTAAAGGCGGCGTATTGTGCACCATCTTGATACGGTTGGAATGGTGCTAAAGGCGGCGTATTGTGCCCCATCTTGATACGGTTGGAATGGTACTTAAGAGCGGCGTATTGTGCCCCATCTTGATACGGTTGGAATGGTGCTAAAGGCGGCGTATTGTGCCCCATCTTGATACGGTTGGAATGGTACTAAAGGCGGCGTATTGTGCCCCATCTTGATACGGTTGGAATGGTACTTAAGGCGGCGTATTGTGCCCCATCTTGATACGGTTGGAATGGTACTTAAAGGCGGCGTATTGTGCCATCATCTTGATACGGTTGGAATGGTACTAAAGACGGCGTATTGTGCCCCATCTTGATACGGTTGGAATGGTACTAAAGGCGGCGTATTGTGCCCATCTTGATACGGTTGGAATGGTACTTAAGGCGGCGTATTGTGCCCCATCTTGATACGGTTGGAATGGTACTTAAGACGGCGTATTGTGCCCCATCTTGATACGGTTGGAATGGTACTTAAAGCGGCGTATTGTGCCCCATCTTGATACGGTTGGAATGGTACTAAAGGCGGCGTATTGTGCCCCATCTTGATACGGTTGGAATGGTACTAAAGGCGGCGTATTGTGCCCCATCTTGATACGGTTGGAATGGTACTAAAGGCGGCGTATTGTGCCCCATCTTGATACGGTTGGAATGGTACTAAAGGCGGCGTATTGTGCCCCATCTTGATACGGTTGGAATGGTACTAAAGGCGGCGTATTGTGCCCCATCTTGATACGGTTGGAATGGTACTTAAGACGGCGTATTGTGCCCCATCTTGATACGGTTGGAATGGTACTTAAAGCGGCGTATTGTGCCCCATCTTGATACGGTTGGAATGGTACTAAAGACGGCGTATTGTGCCCCATCTTGATACGGTTGGAATGGTACTAAAGGCGGCGTATTGTGCCCCATCTTGATACGGTTGGAATGGTACTAAAGGCGGCGTATTGTGCCCCATCTTGATACGGTTGGAATGGTACTAAAGGCGGCGTATTGTGCCCCATCTTGATACGGTTGGAATGGTACTAAAGGCGGCGTATTGTGCCCCATCTTGATACGGTTGGAATGGTACTAAAGGCGGCGTATTGTGCCCCATCTTGATACGGTTGGAATGGTACTAAAGGCGGCGTATTGTGCCCCATCTTGATACGGTTGGAATGGTACTAAAGGCGGCGTATTGTGCCCCATCTTGATACGGTTGGAATGGTACTAAAGGCGGCGTATTGTGCCCCATCTTGATACGGTTGGAATGGTACTAAAGGCGGCGTATTGTGCCCCATCTTGATACGGTTGGAATGGTACTAAAGACGGCGTATTGTGCCCCATCTTGATACGGTTGGAATGGTACTAAAGGCGGCGTATTGTGCCCCATCTTGATACGGTTGGAATGGTACTAAAGGCGGCGTATTGTGCCCCATCTTGATACGGTTGGAATGGTGCTAAAGGCGGCGTATTGTGCCCCATCTTGATACGGTTGGAATGGTACTAAAGGCGGCGTATTGTGCCCCATCTTGATACGGTTGGAATGGTACTAAAGGCGGCGTATTGTGCCCCATCTTGATACGGTTGGAATGGTACTAAAGGCGGCGTATTGTGCCCCATCTTGATACGGTTGGAATGGTACTAAAGACGGCGTATTGTGCCCCATCTTGATACGGTTGGAATGGTACTAAAGGCGGCGTATTGTGCCCCATCTTGATACGGTTGGAATGGTACTAAAGGCGGCGTATTGTGCCCCATCTTGATACGGTTGGAATGGTACTAAAGGCGGCGTATTGTGCCCCATCTTGATACGGTTGGAATGGTACTAAAGGCGGCGTATTGTGCCCCATCTTGATACGGTTGGAATGGTACTAAAGGCGGCGTATTGTGCCCCATCTTGATACGGTTGGAATGGTACTAAAGGCGGCGTATTGTGCCCCATCTTGATACGGTTGGAATGGTACTAAAGGCGGCGTATTGTGCCCCATCTTGATACGGTTGGAATGGTACTAAAGGCGGCGTATTGTGCCCCATCTTGATACGGTTGGAATGGTACTAAAGGCGGCGTATTGTGCCCCATCTTGATACGGTTGGAATGGTACTAAAGACGGCGTATTGTGCCCCATCTTGATACGGTTGGAATGGTACTTAAAGCGGCGTATTGTGCCCCATCTTGATACGGTTGGAATGGTACTAAAGGCGGCGTATTGTGCCCCATCTTGATACGGTTGGAATGGTACTAAAGGCGGCGTATTGTGCCCCATCTTGATACGGTTGGAATGGTACTAAAGACGGCGTATTGTGCCCCATCTTGATACGGTTGGAATGGTACTAAAGACGGCGTATTGTGCCCCATCTTGATAAAGTTGGAATGGTACTAAAGACGGCGTATTGTGCCCCATCTTGATACAGTTGGAATGGTACTAAAGGCGGCGTATTGTGCCCCATCTTGATAAAGTTGGAATGGTACTAAAGAGGCGGCGTATTGTGCCCCATCCTGATACAGTTGGAATGGTACTAAAGGCGGCGTATTGTGCCCCATCTTGATACAGTTGGAATGGTACTAAAGGCGGCGTATTGTGCCCCATCTTGATACGGTTGGAATGGTACTAAAGGCGGCGTATTGTGCCCCATCTTGATACGGTTGGAATGGTACTAAAGACGGCGTATTGTGCCCCATCTTGATACGGTTGGAATGGTACTAAAGACGGCGGCGTATTGTGCCCCATCTTGATACGGTTGGAATGGTACTAAAGGCGGCGTATTGTGCCCCATCTTGATACGGTTGGAATGGTACTAAAGACGGCGTATTGTGCCCCATCTTGATACGGTTGGAATGGTACTAAAGACGGCGTATTGTGCCCCATCTTGATACGGTTGGAATGGTACTAAAGGCGGCGTATTGTGCCCCATCTTGATACGGTTGGAATGGTACTAAAGACGGCGTATTGTGCCCCATCTTGATACGGTTGGAATGGTACTAAAGACGGCGTATTGTGCCCCATCCTGATACGGTTGGAATGGTACTAAAGACGGCGTATTGTGCCCCATCCTGATACGGTTGGAATGGTACTAAAGGCGGCGTATTGTGCACCATCTTGATACGGTTGGAATGGTGCTAAAGGCGGCGTATTGTGCCCCATCTTGATACGGTTGGAATGGTGCTAAAGGCGGCGTATTGTGCCCCATCCTGATACGGTTGGAATGGTACTAAAGGCGGCGTATTGTGCACCATCTTGATACGGTTGGAATGGTGCTAAAGACGGCGTATTGTGCCCCATCCTGATACGGTTGGAATGGTACTAAAGGCTGCGTATTGTGCATCATCTTGATACGGTTGGAATGGTGCTAAAGGCGGCGTATTGTGCCCCATCTTGATACGGTTGGAATGGTACTAAAGGCGGCGAATTGTGCCCCATCTTGATACGGTTGGAATGGTACTAAAGGCTGCGTATTGTGCACCATCTTTATACGGTTGGAATGGTGCTAAAGGCGGCGTATTGTGCCCCATCTTGATACGGTTGGAATGGTACTAAAGGCGGCGTATTGTGCCCCATCTTGATACGGTTGGAATGGTACTAAAGGCGGCGTATTGTGCCCCATCTTGATACGGTTGGAATGGTGCTAAAGGCGGCGTATTGTGCCCCATCTTGATACGGTTGGAATGGTACTAAAGACGGCGTATTGTGCCCCATCTTGATACGGTTGGAATGGTACTAAAGACGGCGTATTGTGCCCCATCTTGATACAGTTGGAATGGTACTAAAGGCGGCGTATTGTGCCCCTATCTTGATACGGTTGGAATGGTACTAAAGACGGCGTATTGTGCCCCATCTTGATACGGTTGGAATGGTACTAAAGACGGCGTATTGTGCCCCATCTTGATACGGTTTGGAATGGTACTAAAAGACGGCGTATTGTGCCCCATCTTGATACAGTTGGAATGGAACTAAAGGCGGCGTATTGTGCCCCATCTTGATACAGTTGGAATGGTACTAAAGACGGCGTATTGTGCCCCATCTTGATACGGTTTGAATGGTACTAAAGGCGGCGTATTGTGCCCCATCTTGATACGGTTGGAATGGTACTAAAGACGGCGTATTGTGCCCCATCTTGATACGGTTGGAATGGTACTAAAGACGGCGTATTGTGCCCCATCTTGATACGGTTGAAATGGTACTAAAGACGGCGTATTGTGCCCCATCTTGATACAGTTGGAATGGTACTAAAGACGGCGTATTGTGCCCCATCTTGATACGGTTGGAATGGTGCTAAAGGCGGCGTATTGTGCACCATCTTGATACGGTTGGAATGGTACTAAAGACGGCGTATTGTGCCCCATCTTGATACGGTTGGAATGGTACTAAAGACGGCGTATTGTGCCCCATCTTGATACGGTTGGAATGGTACTAAAGGCGGCGTATTGTGCCCCATCTTGATACAGTTGGAATGGTACTAAAGGCGGCGTATTGTGCCCCATCTTGATACGGTTGGAATGGTACTAAAGGCGGCGTATTGTGCACCATCTTGATACGGTTGGAATGGTACTAAAGACGGCGTATTGTGCCCCATCTTGATACGGTTGGAATGGTACTAAAGGCGGCGTATTGTGCACCATCTTGATACGGTTGGAATGGTACTAAAGGCGGCGTATTGTGCCCCATCCTGATACGGTTGGAATGGTACTAAAGGCGGCGTATTGTGCCCCATCTTGATACGGTTGGAATGGTACTAAAAACGGCGTATTGTGCCCCATCTTGATACGGTTGGAATGGTACTAAAGACGGCGTATTGTGCCCCATCTTGATACGGTTGAAATGGTACTAAAGAGGCGGCGTATTGTATCTTGATAAAGTTGGAGATGGTACTAAAGGCGGCGTATTGTGCCCCATCTTGATACAGTTGGAATGGTACTAAAGACGGCGTATTGTGCCCCATCTTGATACGGTTGGAATGGTGCTAAAGGCGGCGTATTGTGCCCCATCTTGATACGGTTGGAATGGTGCTAAAGGCGGCGTATTGTGCCCCATCTTGATACGGTTGGAATGGTACTAAAGGCGGCGTATTGTGCCCCATCGTGATTAGAGAACTTCTGATAGGATTTTAATACAGCTAAATTGGCCTATTGTTGAAATAATCGCTGACCTAGCTGCCTGGTCCAAACTCGACATTTTCACTGCCTTATATCGCGGATGAAAACTCGACTGTTCATAGACAGTTGTTCATGACTGACGCAACAACAGCAAAACCGTACGATTTACCCATACTGCATACACGAATTTAGGATCATGTCCCTTTCGGTACCCATAGCTTTAAATTTACCATATAAATTATTTCGAAGTCGTAGTTTGATAGATACAAGAGTAAGTGAGAAGAGACTCGCGTGTCGAGAGAGTGTCCATGCTCCAATTGATCAAACCACAACGAGCGAAGCAGACAAAAAACCTAAAACAATTCCGCTTCACGAAAAGTAACAAGTGTCATTATTTGGACGGTGATATTTCAAGGGCTATCACACAATGTACAATTATACTGTAGGATAGATGCGTGTTTAAAGCTTACGTTTTTTCCCAAAAGCACTAAATGGTGTTTAAGCTTACATGTAATTGTGTTCTCGTGTGTCATAAACGCCAGTTACAGTGGCACCACGCTGCCGCTTACACAGCGCCACATCAATGAGTTGGTAGAATATGAGTCGGAGCTGGTTGCTTTCATGTTTATAGTATTTTCATGCATGTTTATGAACAAAGGGGTTTCATGCTCTGCCTGAAGGTTCTTTGTTGTATATTCTCAAGTTTTATATGAGTGAGTTGGGTTTTACGCCGCTTTTAGCAATATTCCAGCAATATCACGACCGGGAACACCAGAAATTGGCTTCACATATTGTACCCATGTGGGGAATCGAACCCGGGTCTTCGGCGTGACGAGCGAACGCTTTAACCACTAGAGTACCCCACCGCCTCCTAACTATACTCTTGCCAATAATGGTTGTCACCCCCTCTCCCCACCCCAACCCCACACACACCTCATACCCCCTACCCACACTCCCTCTCCAATTAAAAAAATGAAGGGGGTGACAACCATTATTGGCATGAGTATATATGACGGCGGCCTGAAAATAATCGAGTTTGGAGGCGACAATCTAGTGATCGATATTCTGGGCATCGAGCCAAGCATTCAACTAAGCCATCGACCTGACCATCCGATCCATTTGGTCGAATCTAACTGTTGGGTACCTAGTCTAACCTTGTGTGAGTGACATTTTCGTGATATGCCTGATATAAGTGACTGGAGTGAGTGACCCGGGTCCGATTCCCCACCTGGATATAATGTGTGAAGCCCATTTCTAGTGTCCACCGCCGTGATATTGCTGGATTATTGCTAAAAGCGGCGGGATAATATACTCACTCACTCACTCAATAACCGACAGTGTACTAGTGCGTAATACAGGGGGTAATTCAAAAGCCTCGCACAAACGTAACTAACAAACGGTTAGTGTTCAAGAGTCTAAAACCGTCTTCAACCCCGTAGAAGAAAGCTAACGAAAGTCTAACACTCACTTTAAACCAAACACAGACAGCTCGCGAGTCTGAGGTCCTCTTTAGCTCAATAACAGACAGAGTACTTGAGAGTAACAATCACTTAACTCACTTACAGCCAGTGCACTAAAGCATATAACGCCTAACGTAAGGCTGTAACAGGGATTAGGGTTATTATAGGGAGGTGCAACCTGTTTACTACTTTGGAGAATATTCATCTGACAAAGCAAGAGTAAAAGTCGAGCCGAACCTATGATTCAAGGCAATATCAGCTGATGGCGGGTGGGTGAGTGAGTGAGTGAGTGAGTGAGTGAGTCAAGGCAATATCAGCTGATGGCGGGTGGGTGAGTGAGTGAGTCAAGGTAATATCAGCTGATGGCGGGCGGGTGAGCGAGTGAGTGATTCAAGGCAATATCAGCTGATGGTGGGTGGGTGAGTGAGTGAGTGATTCAAGGCAATATCAACTGATGGCGGGTGGGTGAGTGAGTGAGTGAGTCAAGGCAATATCAGCTGATGGCGGGTGGGTGAGTGAGTGAGTCAAGGCAATATCAGCTGATGGCGGGGTGGGTGAGTGAGTGAGTCAAGGCAATATCAGCTGATGGCGGGTGGGTGAGTGAGTGAGTGATTCAAGGCAATATCAGCTGATGGCGGGTGGGTGAGTGAGTGAGTGATTCAAGGCAATATCAGCTGATGGCGGGTGGGTGAATTGAGGTGAGTGAGTGAGTGAGTCAAGGCAATATCAGCTGATGGCGGGTGGGTGAGTGGTGTGGTCAAGGCAATATCAGCTGATGGCGGGTGAGTGAGTGAGTGAGTCAAGGCAATATCAGCTGATGGCGGGTGGGTCAGTGAGTGAGTGAGTGAGTGAGTCAAGGCAATATCAGCTGATGGCGGGTGGGTCAGTGAGTCAGTGAGTGGTGAGTGAGTGAGTCAAGGCAATATCAGCTGATGGGTGGGTGGGTGAGGGTGAGTGGGTGAGTGTGGTGAGTCAAGGCAATATCAGCTGATGGTGGGTGGGTGAGTGAGTGAGTGAGTCAAAGGCAATATCAGCTGATGGTGATGGATGAGGGAATCTCAATATCAGCGAGATGGGGTGAAGTGGGTGAGTGAGTGAGTGAGTGAGTGAGTGATTCAAGGCAATATCAGCTGATGCTGGGTGGGTGGGTGGGAGAGTGGTGCAAGGCAATATCAGCTCATTGTGGTAGATGGCGGAACCGCTACGAGAGGGTGGGTGGGTGAGTGAGTGAGTGAGTGAGTCAAGGCAATATCAGCTGATGGCGGGTGGGTCAGTGAGTGAGTGAGTGAGTCAAGGCAATATCAGCTGATGGTGGGTGGGTGAGTGAGTGAGTGAGTCAAGGCAATATCAGCTGATGGTGATGGATGGGGGAATCTCTCCGAGAGGGGGTGAGTGGGTGAGTGAGTGAGTGATTCAAGGCAATATCAGCTGATGCTGGGTGGGTGGGTGGGAGAGTGGTGCAAGGCAATATCAGCTGATTGTGGTAGATGGCGGAACCGCTACGAGAGGGTGGGTGGGTGAGTGAGTGAGTGATTCAAGGCAATATCAGCTGATGGTGGTAGATGGGGGAACCTCTCCGAGTGAGTGAGTGAGTGAGATGTTTTGTTTGCCGCTTGTACAATATTCCAGCAATATCTTCAGATTAGGAAGGGCTTCACGCTTTATACATAGTCTGTCGTACAGGCCCTGAAGCAAATTTATCCAAGAAAGCCAACGCAAGTCTTTAAAATGTGGCAAGATTTCCACAGCTTCTGAAAATGAAGAAAGTCTCTGGGCTCCTTTTTATTGTAATTATAATTTTAATTTAAAAACATTTATTTTATGTAAAATATGTTCATTTCAGTGACTAGTTGTTAGTCTAACATTATACCTTATCGTTGACCTTATCGTCGGAGTCCCTTTTTCTCAGACATCACGGACGAAGTTAAAGTTTGTACGTTTTCTGTATACAACTTTTAACCCTATTTGAGAACAATTCTGTGAATCTGACCATCCCGTTAATCACATTGTTCGACAAGCATGGACTGCTGAAGACCAGTCCTAACCCGGATCTTAACAGGGTTCTTTAACGTGAAGCAGCCAGAGTATAACTACTTTAACCAATAAGGAGCTTCAAGGCCTTCCGTCGTTACGTAAACAGTGCCCTTCTGTGACAGGAAGTGCATACATTACAAGCATAAACACGTCTGACGTGAGAACGCACTAATTTCTCTAATCTGTCAAATTATAGCTTCTGGAGAGACGTGCTGCTCTGTCAGCAAGTGTTTTTAGTCGGAAAGTCTCGGAAAACACCTCCTACGCGACATTGTGAATCATTTCCGACTGTTCTTGTAATTTCAAGTTTGAAACTTTTTAACCGGATAAATACCACGTCATGTTTAGTCTGTGTTGAAATTCCATTAGGAGTATACGTTTTCTTGAAAATGTTGTTCACATGGAGGGTTTGTAATCGGTGCCCTGTACGATTTTATTGTCAACAGAGCGATGGCACTCTTTGTCACCTGACATCATTCGGCGACTCTCGTCCTTTTCCGTATGACCTGCAAAAAGACTCATCCCTCTATCGATGAACGTTAAGTGCGAAATTACAAATCCGTACGCGCTTATGACTTCGCAAACATCAATCAAGGAGTCCATCAGGAATAACTGTTAATTTCGCACACATCTTGTATCTAAAAATGTACACAAGAAACAATTAATTGTGTTAAGTCATACTGTATATCAACTAAGGTCCAATGTGTTTTTAATAACACCTGCAATAGATATTATCTATTGTGAAAAAATATTGGCAGCCATGTTGGAAATAGTCCCTCGAGTTCAATGTTGACAAATCTTATGGATAACAGCTTCTGTTATTCGTGTACCACTGTCAAGCAGGAATCTGTATCGAAACGTCGCACAAGAAGCTGTTATCCATAAAGTTTGTCAATATTGTAATTCTAAACTTTTAAAATTCCACAAGTCCCTCGAGTTGACAGTCCTTTTAGCTGTCAACTCCCGTTTGCGCTTAGACGGATCCCAGTTGCAAAAATGGTCACGAGTGTTCACCACGAATGCTCACAACATGTCTTCCAGCATCTAGAATACGCGTGTGACGTTAGAAAAGGTCAACAGACAGTCTAAAATCGCTTTACTTTCTGGAAAGTTGTGTGACACTAATTCAACATGGTAGCGCCATTATGTCTCGTGAAAACATCACGTGGCCACTTTTACAGAACAGTCAATATTGTGGCACTAAGCTCTTTGGCAAGTTAATCCGTGTAAGCATCTAAAGTCTGAGCTGAGAATATGTCTTATTTAACACGGAAAACTATACATCCCATTACTGTGGAATAAATAAGTAGAGTCACTATCTGGCTCAAATAATGTCGATCGACGTGAAATCTTATATAACTCACTCACTCACTAATAAATACAGATTAATTGCAGAGTAAAAAATGGAAATTAGGAATGAGTCATGGTTTTAAACCGTTTTTACCACTATTCCAGCAAAATCACGACAGGGGACACCAGAAATAGGCTTCACACATTGTACCCATGTCTGCTATCAAACATGGGTGTTTGGAGTGACGAGCGAACACTTATGCCATTATTCTATCCCGCCAATCCGAAATTATGAATGCCAAAAATACTCCTGATAGATGATTTTTAAGATACGGAAATAAATACGGAGAACAATAATACATCTAACAAGGCATTATTCGTAAAATAATCTAAATTTGAGACACAATGTAGGCAGTAATCAATTACAGTCGAGCACCGTTGTCTCAACATTCGTGGGACCAAGAAAAAATATCGAGTTATCCGAACTTCGAGACATCCGACCAGGGCATATCATCACATATCACTATAAAAGAACACAAAACGCTAAACTGATAAATTATGAAGGATTTTGCCGGGACCGAGATGTTATATCGAAACAACCGAGATATCGAGTTATCAGATTTCGACACAACGGTGCTCGACTGTAATTGAGCAAATAATTGAGGTTGGGCAAGACAATACAATCATCGATATTGCAAGCAACTATCCACGCTGTTGCAATCGATCACAATCAACCAATTCACCGAGAATGACCACGATCCAATTGGCCGCCTGTCACGAATCATACGTAACTAATCGAACCCGTAAATCGCAACAGAGAAGGAAATCAACAGTCGTCTCGTGTATCAATCTTTGGATCCAGACACCTGGAATCAGGGCGGTGGGGTAACCTTGTGGTTAAAGCGTTCGTTTGTCACGCCGAAGGCCCGGGTTCGATTCCCCACATAGGTACATTGAGTGAATCCCATTTCTGGAGTGCCCCGGCGTGGTATTGCTGGAATATTGATAAAAGCGACGTAAAACTAAACTCACCCATAGAGGAGGGATTCAAATAGTCGCATCATGTATTAATCTTAGGATCTTGGACACCTATTCTAACCTGGAAAGACCCGTGAAGGTCCGGGTTAGAATATTGATCTAGTAACCCACGCTTGTCGTAAGAGGCGACTAACGGGATCGGGTGGTCAGGCTCGCTGACTTAGTTGACACCTGTCATCGGTTTCCGATTGCGCAGATCGATGCTCATGCTGTTAATCACTGGATTGTTTGGTTCAGACTCGATTATGTAAATACCGCCGCCATAAAGCTGGAATAGTGCTGAGTGCGGCGTAAAACTAAACTCACTCGCTCACTCTAACCCGGAAACTCCATGTCACCACTGTATCTATACAACACTGCAAAACTACAAGTGTAGACTGGGCGCCTGATTCTAAAAAATCTTGTATACGGTAACTTACACTGAGCATGGGATCTGCCACAGATACCAGTCAAACGTGCGGACGGCGCCTTAAGTACGTAAAAGCTACATTTGATACGTCATATTTTTATATTATCTGTCTGAAGCAACACAAGATAACAACACGACTGTTTATTTTGGTGAGGGAAACATTCATTTCTCAATTAAAGGTGGGCTAGTTTTATTGCAGTGAAAGTAAAATAACATACGCCAATCATTTTGATGAGAGACGGCTGAAAAAACAAGCAAACAAACAAAAATAATGATTATATAATGGTTCCAGTTGAGATTAAAGGAACGCCCATGATACAGACTGACATTTGGTCCCAGACATAAAGTTATGTTATTTTCAAAAAATAAATAAAAAATAAAATACTTTTCTACAAAACAACTTCAGATAAAGCCAGGAACAATCCCTAATTCTGGAGCTGTGGTAATCTAGACTTGCCAAATCATTCTAGACTTGAGTAGGGCTCCTATCTAATTGATTTTATAGGGCCTGGGAGAAAGAATATATATTATACAACACACGCCGTTTGAATTCGCTGGATGGTTTCGAAAAATACAAAAGACATAGCCACACAAATCATCCACAATTAAACAGTAACATTCAATAAATGTAAATATTTTATTGATCAAATGCATTATATGCAGTTTCAAACCTCAAAGAGAGGGCGGTGGGTTAGCCTAGTGGTTAAAGCGTTCGCTAGTCATACCGAAGACCGGGTTCGATTCCCAACATGGGTACAACGGCGAAGTTAATTTCTGGTGTCGCCCGAAAGTGAAATTGTTAAGGCGTAAAAATAGACTCACTCATTCAAAAGAGAACAGGGCCTTCTCAGATACATGCACGAACTATAGAGAACATTCAACATCATAAAGTTTGAAAGTAGCTTTTTATTTTCTCCAACAAAGCCCGCCGAGCAAATCAACTTCATAAACCTTTTATTTCCATCGACCTGAGCTGATTGATTGGGTAAGTTCAGTATCCATAAAGGTGTAGCCTGATTGATTCTCCGTCATCATCGATATAAAGCAGCAAACCAAGTAAAGATTTGAATAGCTTCATTCGACACACATCCAGACAACAGAAGATGTGAAATTCTTAACCGTTATAATCAAATTCATTCTAACGTCGTTATCAGAAATTTTACATCGAAAAACCAAGACATCCTTTCTATTTCCCCTGGGACACGTGGCTGATGCAGTAGCTTCAAATTCCTGAAAACAAGACTTCATCTTGACCTTAATTATTCCGCACTGTTGTCAGTAGGTTACAGTCAAGCCACAGCAGTTGTTGCTGTTGTGGCTTTGACGGTGGCGGGATTGTCGTAACAAGTCAAGTCAAAGCTGATAAATGATGCGTGGAAGTATACAGAAGGGACCAGTCTATAGATTTAGTATGGACGTAATCAAGTCTAGGGTTATAAGGGAAGACGCAGATTAAAGTGACTTATTCTTTGTTATGACTTTTGCACAGTTAGACGGAATGAGTGAGTGAGTGACCTAAACTAACGGAACGTACTCTTTGCTTAGACTTATATACAATAAAATACATTGAGTGGCGTAAATTAACAGATTGAACCCTTTGTTGAGACTTATATACAATAAAATACATTAATTGAGTGGCGTAAATTAAGAGAATGTACCCTTTGTTAGGACTTCTGTACAATATATAATACATTGATTGAGTGGCGTAAATTAACGGAACGTACTCATTGTTACTTAAAAACAATATTATACATTGATTGAGTGGCGTGATTTAACATAATGTACCCTTTGTTGAGACTTAGATACAAAATAATACATTGACTGAGTGGCGTAAATTACAGAATGTACTCTTTGTTTAGACTTACATACAATATAATACATTGATAGAGTGACGTAAATCAACGGACTGTACTCTTTGTTAGGACTTAAATACAATAACATACAGTGAGTTAGTGACGTAAGTTGTACTCTTTGTCATAAAAAAACAGTGAGTGACGTAAATTAACGTAATGTACAAATCGTCGAGCTCGGAGAGTCCTTGGATGGGTAACCGTGTTTGGCAGCTTGACTCCTGAGAGTTTCTAGGACTTGAGTCCTGCCCCACAACGAAGCACATGTGACACATTTGATCTCACCTTAGGCAAGTGAGTTTGTTCAAAATTGTCTCTGTTCACCCAGCTGGAAAATGGGTACCCGGTGGAAAAAGTCATGTGACTATAACCTTCTAGCGCCTAACAGGCAGCTTGGGTTATCCGGGGTAATAATGTGCTGTGCCTTGATTGTTAGCGCTATGAGCATACCTGGTGTTGAGTTTGGCGCTATATAAATGGACACATTGTTATTATTACCCTCTGTTGACATGGCTTATATATGGTGAAACACAGTGATTGTGTGGCGTAAATTAACGTAATGTACCCTCTGTTGATATGGCTTATATATGGTGAAACACAGTGATTGGGTGGCGTTAATTAACGGAATGTACCCTCTGTTGATATGGCTTATATATGGTGAAACACAGTGATTGGGTGGCGTAAAATAACGGAATGTACCCTCTGTTGATATGGCTTATATATGGTGAAACACAGTGATTGTGTGGCGTTAATTAACGGAATGTACCCTCTGTTGACATGGCTTATATATGGTGAAACACAGTGATTGGGTGGCGTAAATTAACGGAATGTACCCTCTGTTGATATGGCTTATATATGGTGAAACACAGTGATTGGGTGGCGTTAATTAACGGAATGTACCCTCTGTTGACATGGCTTATATATGGTGAAACACAGTGATTGGGTGGCGTAAATTAACGTAATGTACCCTCTGTTGACATGGCTTATATATGGTGAAACACAGTGATTGGGTGGCGTAAATTAACGGAATGTACCCTCTGTTGATATGGCTTATATATGGTGAAACACAGTGATTGGGTGGCGTTAATTAACGTAATGTACCTCTGTTGATATGGCTTATATATGGTGAAACACAGTGATTGGGTGGTGTTAACTAACGTAATGTACCCTCTGTTGACATGGCTTATATATGGTGAAACACAGTGATTGGGTGGTGTTAATTAACGGAATGTACCCTCTGTTGACATGGCTTATATACGGTAAAACACAGCGATTTGGTGGCGTAAGATAACGTAATGTACCCTCTGTTGATATGGCTTATATATGGTAAAACACAGTGATTGGGTGACGTAAATTAACGTAATGTACCCTCTATTGATATGGCTTATATATGGTAAAACGGAGTGATTGGGTGGCGTAAATTAACGTAATGTACCTCTGTTGATATGGCTTATATATGGTAAAACACAGTGATTGGTTGACGTAAATTAACGGAATGTACCCTCTGTTGATATGGCTCATATATGGTGAAACACAGTGGTTGGGTGGCGTAAATTAACGTAATGTACCCTCTGTTGATATGGCTTATATATGGTAAAACACAATGATTGGGTGGCGTACATTAACGAAATGTACTCTTTCTTAGGACTTATATGCAATATAATACATTGATAGAGTGACGTAAATTAACAGAATGTAATCTTTGTTAGGACTTAAATACAATATAATACATTGATTGAGTGGCGTAAATTAACGGAATGTACCCTCTGTTGATATGGCTTATATATGGTAAAACACAGTGATTGGGTGGCGTAAATTAACGTAATGTACCCTCTGTTGATATGGCTTATATATGGTGAAACACAGTGATTGGTTGACGTAAATTAACGTAATGTACTCTCTGTTGATATGGCTTATATACAATATAATACATTGATAGAGTGGCGTAAATTAAGGATATGTACCTTCTGTTGATATGGCTTATATATGGTGAAACACGGTGATTGGGTGGCGTAAATTAACGGAATGTACCCTCTGTTGATATGGCTCATATATGGTGAAACACAGTGGTTGGGTGACGTAACTTAATGTAATGTACCCTCTGTTGTTATGGCTTATATATGGCAAAACACAGTGATTGGGTGGCGTAATGTAACGGAATGTACCCTCTGCTGATATGGCTTATATATGGTAAAACACAATGATTGGGTGGCGTAAATTAACGGAATGTACCCTCTGCTGACATGGCTTATATATGGTGAAACACAATGATTGTGTGGCGTAAATTAACGTTATGTACCCTCTGTTGACATGGCTTATATATGGTGAAACACAGTGATTGTGTGGCGTAAATTAACGTAATGTACCCTCTGTTGATATGGCTTATATATGGTAAAACACAGTGATTGGGTGGCGTAAATTAACGTAATGTACCCTCTGTTGATATGGCTTATATATGGTGAAACACAGTGATTGGTTGACGTAAATTAACGGAATGTACCCTCTGTTGACATGGCTCATATATGGTGAAACACAGTGGTTGGGTGACGTAACTTAATGTAATGTACTCTCTGTTGTTATGGCTTATATATGGCAAAACACAGTGATTGGGTGGCGTAAATTAACGGAATGTACCCTCTGTTGATATGGCTTATATATGGTAAAACACAGTGATTGGGTGGCGTAAATTAACGTAATGTACCCTCTGTTGATATGGCTTGTATATGGTGAAACACAATGATTGGGTGGCGTAAATTAACGTAATGTACCCTCTGTTGATATGGTTTATATATGGTAAAACACGGTGATTGGGTGGCGTAAATTAACGTAATGTACCCTCTGTTGATATGGCTTATATATGGTAAAACACAGTGATTGGGTGGCGTAAATTAACGTAATGTACCCTCTGTTGATATGGCTTATATATGGTGAAACACAGTGATTGGTTGACGTAAATTAACGTAATGTACCCTCTGTTGATATGGCTTATATATGGTAAAACACAGTGATTGGGTGGCGTAAATTAACGTAATGTACCCTCTGTTGATATGGCTTGTATATGGTGAAACACAATGATTGGGTGGCGTAAATTAACGTAATGTACCCTCTGTTGATATGGTTTATATATGGTAAAACACGGTGATTGGGTGGCGTAAATTAACGTAATGTACCCTCTGTTGATATGGCTTATATATGGTAAAACACAGTGATTGGGTGGCGTAAATTAACGTAATGTACCCCCTGTTGATATGGCTTATATATGGTAAAACACAGTGATTGGGTGGCGTAAATTAACGTAATGTACCCTCTGTTGATATGGCTTGTATATGGTGAAACACAGTGATTGGGTGGCGTAAATTAACGTAATGTACCCTTTGTCATGACGCATATATCTAAGAAATAGATCCCGGATTGAGAAGAAACGTAACGTAAGATGTCTAATATATCCCACGTCTTATATGTTTCTATAACATGCCTTCTGTTTACGACATGTCTGAGAAATGGACCATGTAAAAAATACACTGTACACAAAAAGACAAACTCTTGCTTATATAAATGTCACAGCACTATTATGGCTCAAAAACAAAACGTTCACGGTAATAGGTCTTCAAGCATGTTTTAAATCCAATAGCTTCGTTTTTTCCAGTGTGAAGAAGAGCCTGTTCTAAATTCTGACATTTATTACGAACGAAAATAATACGGAAGCGTTGGATATTTCTTGTGTAAGATGCCAGTGGAGTGAGTTAAAATCGTAATGGTGCATTTTTAATGTCTTTCTGGCACCTTCAGGTTGCACAGATGACGTATTTATTGAAAGTCATGTAAGGATTGTCACAGGAAGTCTGTGCTTGAAAAACTTTATTCCGCGTTAACCAGACAGTTAAACAGATAAAAAGGATATTTGAATGCGTTTAATACCTTTCTAAATGACAGCTGGGTCAAGGTGAAATTCCATTCACCGGGAGTACAGATGTCCTTCACCTCGTGGGTCAAGGTCAACCTGAAATTTCATAATGGCTTTAGCTGGGATCCTTAATTTTGGTTGCCTGTGTCGACTGGGCCAAGCTGACTTGTCGTTGTTTTATCCCTTAAGTGCCTTCCGCCTTGCATGGTGACAAAAAGTACCGTTTTCTAAGGTCTTCTACTTTGGTAAAACGAACCAGCTTTGCTTTGTTTTTGGTTTAACGCCGCACCCATCAATATCACAGCTACATAAAGGTGGTCAGGAAATATTCGAGTCTGGACGAGACAATCCCGTGATTGAGCATCAATATACGCAACTTGGACACACGATGACATGCATCAACCAAATCAGCAAACCTAACAACAACAACAACAACAACAACCCCAAACCCCCAACTCCCTATAGTCACCTTTATGATTGAATGAGAATGGTTTTACGCCGCCTATAACACTATTCCCTCAATATACGGTGGAGACACCAGAAATAGGCTTCACACATTGTACCCATGTGGGAATCGAACCCGGTCCTTGACGTGGTGAGCAAACGCTTTAACTCTAGGATACCCACTGCCTCAGTCTAGTCTTGAGAAAGTGAGTGAGTGAGTATGGTTTTACGCCGCTTTTATTCCAGCAATATTCCAGCAATATCATGACGTGGGACACCAGAAATGGGCTTTACACATTGTTCCCATGTGGGGAATCGAAAATCGGGTCTTCGGCGTGACGGGCGAACGCTTTAACCACTGGACTACCCTACCGCCGTCTCGAGAAGAGAAACCTTCTAATGCCGAAGTAACACTTCCTCCGTCTGAGAACTATGAATATCAATTATCGTCTTTTCTCCATAACAAATGTAACGAAACGCAAAAGATATTTGTGATGATTTCGAAATTTTGAATTTAATTTAAATTGTAAACCCCGCGAGACTCATCCTTGGCCTTATTAACTCAAATGATTTTCTAAGAGATTTTCTAAGAGAAGTCCAACTAAGAAAAATAAGAACACGACCTGTCATTTCCTCCTCTGGGTACAATGTAATTATCTTTACTGCACGTCAGCGAACAATAAATTTTCTGTAGAGCAAGTTAGTTCTTGTGTCTTGCTTTAGAATATGACCACGCCATATATATTTAGTACATGTGATAAGATTTCTTCGATCAATAATTATAGGGGCGGTGGGGTAGCCTAGTGGTTAAAGCGATCGCTCGTCACGACGAAGACCCGGGTTCGAATCCCCACATGGGTACAATGTGTGAAGCCCAATTCTGGTGTGTCCCGCCGTGAAGTTGCTGGAATATTGCTAATAGCGGCGAAAAAAACAAACTCAGTCAGTCAGTGAGTCGATCAATAATTGTAACACATCGTTATGGACCATGTTACGCCGTAAAATTTACATTAACATATTTAGTTCATTGTCCCGCGTCATCACAAATATTTAATTCTAATATATAGTCAAACACACTTTGTGCGTGAGTGAGTGAGTTTGGTTTTACGCCACTTTTAGCAATATTTCAGCAATATCACGGCGAGGGACACCAGAAATGGGCTTCACACATTGTACCCATGTGGTGAATCGAACCCGGGTCTTCAGCGTGAAGAGCGAACGCTTTAACCACGAGGCTACCCACAGACCCGCAAGGTCGTTTTACTAAGAGACTATTATATACTGGACAAAAATAGTTAAGAATATACGTAAATTTTGAAATTATGAATAATGATCTATTTATTCATTGACACACTGATAAAATATCAATCATAAAAATAACAATATCCCTAAATTATTTTATCCAGTATACATAAGCGTCCCATGCTAGGGATTGTGAGTGAGTGATTATGGTTTTACGCCGCTTTTAGCAATATTCCAGCAACATCACGGCGGGCAACACCAGAAATTGGCTTTACACTTTGTACCTATGTAGGAAATCGAACCCGGGCCTTCGGCGTGATGAGCGAACGCTTTTACCACTCAGGCCACTCCACCGCCCCATATGGAAGGGATATGCCCGTTTTTGCATTCAAGTGTACATTTGATCAGTTATTCAAAAATTAGAAATTGTTTGTGTTGGAAAAAATATATTTGGGCTCCTAAACAATAAAAAGTATTCCCCAAACTCTCTCTGAAAAAGAAATGGTTGCCCGTTAACGAGAAGCACGTTCGTTATATCTGTGGCATGATGGAGACTGTTTAGTAAACAGCATCATGCGTACAGAGAAGGGAAACGGAAAAGCAAGTTCACATCTGCCATACATCATACATCTTCAACATTATTCACATATGGATATAAATGTCAATTTCCCAGTGTCTCTCCCCTCCCACCAGCCTGTCTCACAGTCCCTGAACCCTATTATTTTCCCTACAGCCTTCGTGCAATGCTGAAGCTCTAAGTAGGCTACCGCAAGTCTAGACTTCCCCAGGTTCAATCTCTAGTCTCCCTGGGGTTCCTTTTCAATTTAAATGGGTTTATCCGTTACAATCAAAAATATATATTTTCAGAGACTAAGTCTCACTTCCCTCAAACCAATGACTGCACGTGCAAATCGTGCAAATTTCCACGTATTAATTTTGTTCAACGTGGGAAATAAACGCGATACGCACTGCACGTGCAAACCATGCGGGTCAATTTCCACGTGTTAATTGTGCGACCTTGTCCGCTGCGGGTTTTTTGACAGAGATCTAATACTGCTTGCAGCCACGTATTTACTTCTTTCTCACGAGGAACATTGTACATTTCGTGGGTCTTCAGTTCTGGAGGCGGATGCCTTATGTGATTCAACTTTTAACTGTATATACATACATCCGCCTCCTCGCGCACCGGGGATGGCAGTGAGAGGACAATTATCTAAGGAATGTTCAACCATCGATAATCAACGAAACCCGTTCTATTGCTAGAACGAATGTCACTTTGTGTCAGATTAGAATTCGGACGCAGCTTTTTCCTGTATATCTGTAAATATACACAAGACTTGTGTCGTTTGAGCTTGTACCAATCTGCCCCGAATCTTTACATATCTAAAGTGGGTTTAGCTTCAGTTTTGCCAAGCACGAGTTATATCAGATCGTACTTAAGTTTATTTTCATGAACCCGGAACTTTTTAATGACCCAGGTCGTGCTGTCATTCTTGATTAACCCTGTGGGAATTCAACACAGAACAGGCCCCCAGTGTATCCATTACATATAGACATACTGCCTCCGTGGTGTAGTAGATACAGCCTGCTTGGAGTGCGGAAGGTGAGTGGTTTAATCCTGGGCGGGGTAAGACCTAAAGACGTTTAAATTTGGTATTTATATCGTTAACAGGCTAGCTATTCACGAAACGTTCGTAACCCTACGGACTTCTTACGCCTATACTTAACAAAGTTAAGAGATCTTAGGGCTACGAACGGTTCGAGAATAAGGGACCAGTGTTACCTGTCTTACGATCGGTATCAAGGGTTTAATATAAGGAATTAATATCTATAGGAGTCTGATGGGAGTATCTCAGCGTGTGGATGAGTATGGTTTTACGCCGCTTTTAGAAATAATCCAGCAATGTCACAGCGGGGACACCAGAAATGGGCTTCACCCATTGTACCCATGTACATCCTCCAACGTTTCGCTTCCTTATTCTTCATCCCGCACCAGTTTCACTTCCTTATTCTTTACCCCGCCCACGTTACCCTTCCTTATTCTTAATCCCGCACGCGTTTTCCCTTCTTTATTCATCATCCCCTACACGTTTCTCTTCTTATTCTTCACACCGCCCACGTTTCCCTTCCTTATTCTTCATCCCGCACGCGTTTTCCCTTCTTTATTCTTCATCCCCCGGGGCGGTGGGGTGTCCTAGTGGTTAAAGCGTTGGCTCGTCACGCCGAAGACCCGGGTTCGATTCCCCACATGGGCACTATGTGTTAAGCCCATTTCTGATGTCCCCCGCCGTGATATTGCTGGAATATTGCTAAAAGCGGCGTAAAACTAAACTCAGTCAGTCAGTCAGTCTTCAACCCCCACACACGTTTCCCTTCCTTATTCTTCAACCTCTACATGTTTCCCTTCCTTATTCTTCACCCCCCTACACGTTTCCCTCCCTTATTCTTCACCCCCCTATACGTTTCCCTTCCTTATTCTTCAACCTCTACACGTTTCCCCTTCCTTATTCTTCAACCTCTACACGTTTCCTTCCTTATTCTTCAACCTCTACACGTTTCCTTCCTTATTCTTCACCCCCTACACGTTTCCCTTCCTTATTCTTCAACCTCTACACGTTTCCCCTTCCTTATTCTTCACCCCCTACACGTTTCCCTTCCTTATTCTTCAACCTCTACACGTTTCCCTTCCTTATTCTTTCACCCCCTACACGTTTCCCCTTCCTTATTCTTTCATTCCCCACACGTTTCACTTCCTTATTCTCCAACCTCACACGTTTCCTTTCCTTATTCTTCACCCCCACACGTTTCCTTCCTTATTCTTCACCCCACACGTTTCCTTTCCTTATTCTTCTCCCACCCACACACGTTTCCCTTTCCTTATTCTTCACCCCTAACGTTTCCTTTCCTTATTCTTCACCCCACACGTTTCCCTTCCTTATTCTTCACCCCGCACACATTTCTCTTCTTATTCTTCACCCACCCACGTTTCCCTTCCTTATTCTTAATCCCGCACACATTTCCCTCCTTATTCTTCACCACCACCCCACCCCCCACTTCCCTATTCTTCACCCCCACACGTTTCCCTCCCTTATTTTTCAAGCCACCCCACCCGACACACACGTTTCCCTACTTATTGTTCACCCCCACACATTTCCCTCCCTTATTCTCCAACCCACCCCTCACACACACACGTTTCCCTTCCTTGTTCTTCACCCCGACACGTTTCTTTTTTTATTCTTCACCCACACACGTTTCCCTTCCTTATTCTTAATCCCGCACACATTTCCCTCCCTTATTCTTCACCCCCACCCCCACACTATCCCTTCCTTATTCTTCACCCGCACACGTTTCTCTTCCTTATTGTTCACCCCGCACACATTTCCCTCCCCTTATTCTTCACCCCCACCCCACCCCACACACTATCCCTTCCTTATTCTTCACACACACACACGTTTCCCTTCCTTATTCTTCACACACACACACACACACACACACACACACACACACACACACACACACGTTTCCCTTCCTTATTCTTCACACCGCACGAGTTTCGCTACCTCATTCTTCACCCCCACACGTTTCCCTCCCTTATTCTTCCCACCGCACACGTTTCGCTTTCTTCTACAATGAATAGCATTCGTTAGGTATAATTTAATGTTGAAGTGCGGCCAGACAATAAATCTCATGAGGATATGCATATTTACATAACAGTCGGATAGATTTAATTGGATCGTAGAACCATTCGTGTACATCACCGTCAAAACAGTATTATACACATAAATTCCCCGATGACACATATCCGCTCGAAAGGAACACATCTATTGGATAAAGGGCCCATTGTTTTTATCACATCGGCGTTTTGGGAGCATCATTTACCATTCTCCTAAATGAATGCTATTATTCCATGTCGTTCACTGCGTGAGTTTCCTTGCTAATAGTCTTGCCGGTACTAAACCTGCCATGATGACCAGTATATCAGGGTCACTGCAATGAACAAACATCAGCCTGTGACCTCCTTCTCTCGTATCTTCTCGAATTGTATAACGAGAATCTCGCGAATGTGTGTAACCTCGGACCAGCCTGGGTTTGTTTATTAGACATCGAGGGTCGGGCTGTACAGACTAACACACCGAACAGCGAGTTAATATATTCCAGAGCCAAACACGCTCTCAAGACTTGCCAGACTTTATACAATGGCCTCGTTGTCCCGTGAATGGCATTCCCCCGGGTTCAACCATCTGATCCAGAAACATAATGGCGGTTTTCAATTCTTCACGGCAGAAATGACGTGGTGTTTTATTCCCCGAATGTGGTATTATTTCCGAATGTGGTAATATTTTAACGTGATCTAGACTAACGTGATCTAGCCTAGTCTCTGAATATATTATATACAATGTAATTGTGATTGCCGTAAATAAACCAATTTAATTTGAAAAGGAACCCCTGGGAGATCAGAGACCCTGAGCCTGAGGAAACCTAGACTTCCTGCATTCAGTGCTTTAACATTGCAGGGAGGGCTAGGCAGTAGGGAAAATATAATGTGGTTCAGGGACTGAAACAAACTATTGGTCCGTGTTTGCCTTGTTTCAACGGAAAATAGGGTACAAAAACGATTAACCGACCATCGTTTCACGTAACTGTAGCAGGTGTATATATTTGTATTTTAGTCTTATTTTTGTAAATAAATATATTTCAAGTTTTGTTTCTGTTGAACTTTATTCAACAGAGGTGTGTGTTTGTCATTCTAAGCCCAGGCCTCAGTGATCAATCACAACCCAAGCTCCACTACATTCTTTGTCCAGCCCTCTGCTGATCAATCACACCCCAAGCGATCCTGTGATTGGCCAAATTTAAACTTTACCTTCTTGCTCTGACTAACTCCATATTGCCATTTCACTATGCACTGCACTGGGAGTATTCACAGATCACCACAAAAGGTTAGTTTATAATTCATCTTTATTTCTAAATAGGATTAAATAGTAATCAAAGATTATGCATTATAAATAAGCATCTAAGAAGTAATTATATTTACATTGAATTATATATTTCTATTAATGTTTTGAATGAATGTGGTTTAGAGGCTGAACTTTAAACCTAAGCAATACTGTATTTTAATATTATCTTGTATACATGCTAAGTTACTAGTATATCTACATTAATGGAATTGCATAAGCTGTGCATTTTTGTTATTCAGTGTATTTAGTCACTCTAAGTATTTATTCCTGCTCTTTCTTCTGCAGGACATATCATGAATGGTGACATTTCAAGGGTATCACGTTTTCACCCCTTGTGCCACACATGGGGTATGTGTAACCATTTTACTTAATATGTACTGTAAGCATTTTCTATCGTATCATCTAATAATACATAGTTGTAAGTAATGTAACAGAAATGATTGTATTGCTTTGATGATGATATGATATATAATATTATATTATGTTTAATATGCATATACTATATTATCTGTTGTTTCTTATTACAGGGTGACTATCGTATATAATAAACGTAAGCCTCACACCCTGTAGCTGTCTTGGTGTCATCTGTCTAAAATAATAGATAAAGCCAAGAAAACCCGGTTACATGTTTGGAGCCCCAGTGAGGAACTTATGTGATGCCTGGATACCCGCATGGAATGCAAGTTTTGTGAAAGAACTGTAATTATGGTCGATTTGGCCATCACACGAGTGACTGTCAGGTCCATGTTGTTGGGTCTTGTGACCCTAGGACTTACTGAACTTTGACAGCGACCTTGACCCAGAGACTCCAAGGCAGGTCAAGTTGACAATTTGCTGTACTTGGTTTGGTGATTGTGAATTGTGACTCATTTTCCGGACTATTTTGTTTCTCGTCTTTAATTGGATATATTTATATTGTTCATCTTGAACTGTAAGTACTGTTTCTACATTTTTGCAATATTGCTTTGACTTTGTTTACATTTGACATGTCTGTAAACATTCATCTTCGAATTTTCTGTCCATTATGAACTTGTAAATATTTGCCTGGCATAACTCCTTGTTGTTTCTTTAAATACCTTTACGGTTTGTAGCATTGCTTTTGTTTACATATTACCTGCAGGTTATTTACCCTCAATAAGATGTAGTGTCAACTGCATTTATTTTCATTTGGTGTACACATATCCATATCAATTTGCGTTTCTTTATACTTAGCTGCAGCTTAGTTAGTTAGCATTTTGTTGTGCTTGTACAAGCTTCACTTGTGTTCTCGCTTATTTCCATATTGTAGTCTCTTTAATCATTTACATTGTTTTAGGTGTGACGTGTGAGTATGATTGTGTGAATATACTTAAATCAATAAACTTAGCCAAATAAACTTTAGTTTTAAATAAACTTAGCATTAAACTTCAGTTTTATCTTAGAATATAAATGTCATAGTTAACTGCACTGCACTACACTTAGTTCAAATATCTAACCAGCTCATTCGCTTTCTTTGTCTCCCTCTTTGCCTGTGGTCTATATTCATTCATTATGTAGGGTCCATTTGTAATTATCATCCTTTGCTTTAGTATCCGTTTGCCGTTCGTGATTATTTTGCGTTTGCGATGATTTTGCTCCGTTTGCGTTTGTCGTGAAATGTCTACATCATGATGGCGTTGCCTTGAGTCGCGACCCGTTTTGTACATATTGTCACGCGTTCCGACACACTGTGGTCTTCATAGTTATTGTAGTCCACATATTTCATTATTCTGCATCTGCCAACCATGGCATAATCTAATCTTAGGGTCAAATCTTGTTAATTACCCATGTGGGTAATACTTCCATTTGCCACATAAACCCAACTGATGTCCTTTAATTTGTTTGTTTGCCGCTGAAAATACAATTATTGTACCCTCACTGTATGTGCTACTTTTGTATGGGATTAACACATCGTCTTTGTAGCTATTGACACATTCACAAACCACCATCTACTGCATCAAGTCATTGTATCCATGCCTTGGATCCATGTCTGATTTTGTTTATTCTTTACTTGGAGTCTTGTGCCTTTGAAGATGAATTTCTCTGAAGAAGAATATGCTAGTCTTGTTGATAGTTTTGCTAAGATGGGGTTGCATCCTAAGGCCGATAACCCCGATGACTTTAAGTCTTGGTTGAAGCAGTATGCCACGCAGGGTGGTCCAGTTGTGAAGAAGGAAGAAGCCTCCACTTTAGATGGTTCTCAGCCAGAACAGGTGCCACTTAGTTCTAAGGTTGCTTATCGTCACTTCCCTAAACTTCCTTTGTTTAGTGGAACGGCCGGCAAGGATGCTGACTATGATGTTTGGCGGTATGAGGTGAATTGTCTGATGGAGTCCAAGGCCCATGACAACTCTGTTATCCTTCAGGCTATTCGTCAGTCACTGAAGGTGAGGCGGCTCTTATTGTGATGAAACTTGGTCATCATGCTTCCATTGTGGATGTTCTGTTGAAGTTGAAGAGTGCTTTTGGTACTCTCCGCCGAAGTTCTTCATTATTTTCGGAGTTCTACAGCTCCTACCAGCAAAATGACGAAGACGTAACTGCCTGGAGCTGTCGACTTGAGAGACTGTTATACCAGTTAGCGGAACAGAAGCAGATTTCTTTTAGCAGAGCAGGATGAGATGTTGAGGTCCAGACTTTGGGATGGATTGAAGACTTCACTGAAGAGTCTAGCTGCTCATAAATAGGAGAGTATCTCCAACTTTGATGAGCTTAGACTGTGCCTCCGTGAGATAGAATTTGAACAGAACCGAGCCAGATCAGATATCCAGAAGTCTAAGTCGAAGCCCGCGATCCGTCAACATGGCCAGTAACCAGCCCGTCTCTAAGCCTGATGACATCGCTGAGCTGAAGGGGATGATCAGGATCTGACCACGAGTGTATGCGACCCTACGTGACCAACATCAGCAGCTGTCAGCCCAAGTGTACCAGCAACAATCTCCCTTTGGTTCTACCACCCACGGACAGCAGTATGGGAGAGAGCCACCGAGAACAAGAGGTCGCTGGACGGGGAGGACGAGGATATCAGCCAGCTATGTATGATCCTCGATCCAGCAAGTATCCTGCTCCATCTCCCGAGGGAAGGAATGCCGCTGCCCCTTCCTATTTCTATCAACCTGGGGCTGGAGCTAACGACAACAGATCTCACACCAGGACAAGCATCGGATCATGAGCCTGTGTGTTTCAGTGTGGCTATCCGGACATTTGTATTATGGTTGTCGGTGTGCGTCTTGACCATCTTAAGAGGCCTTTAAACTCGGCCACGCCTATGGGTCGGGGCGCCCGTAGGTGCTACATCTAGCCCTCGTGTATTCGCACACACTGACTTAGTTGGGAATTCAAATGAGGTAGATATACTTATTGAGAATATTCCGGTTAGGGCGTTAGTGGACACAGGTGCCACAGTGTCTATTGTGTCTAGCTCTTTTTTATGATAGGTATCTCACTCATATTCCCATACATTCAGTAGATAGCCTTCTTAATATTGAATGTGCAGGTGGAAACTCATTACCTTACTCTGGTTACATTGAGGTTAAGGTCAAGGGTATTGGTGATGGTTGTGATGACCAAGATGACATCACTTGTTTGTTACTTGTTGTGCCTGACACCAGCTATAATGCCAAAGTTCCTGCTCTTCTTGGGACTAATGTTCTTGGAGTGCTTTTGGATGCCTGCAGAAAGGTTAATAGAATCCGATTCCTTCAGACGGCCAACCTCTACACACCTTGGTACCTGGCCTTTAGATGTATGATGCTTCGAGAGAAGGAGTTAGAGAAGAATGGTGGGAAGTTGGGCTTTGTTAGATCCATTGAATATAAGCCTGTAATCATACCTGCTAATGGTTCTGCCATCATCCGTGGACAACTGTGCAAAGGGATTCCATATCCACAAGTGTGTGCCCTTATACAGCCAACTGTAGACTCTACTATTTCTAAGGACTTAGACATCATACCAGTCGTTGTGAGATACTGCCATGACAGACCAGATGAGATACAAGTTCATGTGTCTAATGTTACTACCCAGACCATGATTGTTCCAACTAAGGCTCTGCTGTGTGAACTTCAACCTGTGACAATAGAAGACCTACCAGACATGAGATGTTCAGACTCTGAGAAGTGGATTGACGACATTGAGTTGGAGGAAGATGGACTTACACATGATGAAGCTGCACAGGACTGGAGGTTATTAGAGATATGGTGACATCTTCTCTAAACATGATAAAGATCTTGGACATTCCAACATGGTCAAGCATCGGATAGAACTCTATGATGACGTGCCCTTCAAGCAGAGACATCGGCGTATACCACCAGCAATGTATGATCAGGTTCGGAGTCATCTTCAAGAACTGTTGTCCTCTCTGTGTGATTAGACACTCTCATAGTCCATGGGCTTCCAACGTTGTGTTAGCCAAGCTTAAAGATGGCCGCTTACGTCTATGTATAGATTTTCGCCAGCTGAACAACGGACAATTAAGGACAGTTATGCTCTCCCGAGAATTGAAGAACTTTTAGATTGTCTCGGAGGGAACAAGTTCTACTCAGTGCTGGATATGAAGAGCTGGCTATTACCAAGTTGAGATAGATGATGACCACAAGGAGAGAACGGCTTTTACTGTAGGTCCACCGGATTTTTCGAGTACAACAGGATGCCGCTCGGCTTGTCAAACGCCCCAGCGACCTATCAGCGCCTTATGGAGAAGTGCCTAGAGGGACTCAACTTGAAGATCTGCCTTATATACATAGATGACCTCATCATATTTTCCCGGACATACGAGGAGCATGTGGAGAGGCTGGAGCTCGTCTTTGAGAAGATTACAAGAATGTGGATTGAAGCTAAGCCCACAGAAATGCAAGTTCTTTAAGAGAAAGGTGAGGCAATGCGTTGGATATACTCGTGTCTGCTGAGGGATTGAAGCTGATCCAGAGAAGATAGACAAGATTCAGCACTGGCCAACACCATCTACTCCAGAAGACATCCGAAAATTCTTGGGATTTGCTGGATACTATCGGAAATTCGTCCAGGACTTCTAAGATCGCCAGACCCCTCTCAGAACTTATGCCGAGTGTGCCACCAAGAAGTCGAGGTCTAAGACATCCCAAACTGCTTGGAACTGGGGTCCTGCTCAAGAAGAAGCTTTCCAGGAGTTGAAGAACAGACTTTCATCACCTCCAGTCCTTGGGTTTGCTGACTTTTCAAGACCTTCGAGCTGCACACTGATGCTAGTACCCATGGCCTAGGAGCAGTCTTATACCAGGAGTATGATGGTCACCTACGAGTTATTGCCTATGCAAGTAGGGTTTGAATCGATCTGAACGGAACTATTCAGCGCATAAACTCGAGTTTTGTGTCTGAAATGGGCCGTTTCAGAGAAATTTCACGACTATTTGTATGGCAATGATTTCAGTAGTAATGACCGACAATAATCCCCTGACGTATGTACTTACTACAGCACGTCTGGACGCCACAGGACATCGGTGGTTAGCTGCTCTAGCAAGTTACAACTTTACCATCAAGCACCGACCAGGGAAGAACAACGTTGATGCTGATGTGTTGTCTCGTTTGCCCAGCAAAGACCCAGTCCAGATGGAAGACCTGTCTCGTGATGTGGTGAGTGCTATTTGTAACAAGATTTGTGCACCTAATCTTGTTGAGAGTTTGTGCTTGTCTACAGAAGTGGTTCCAGGAATTGAAGCAGATGTAAGTGACCATGTGTGTGCTGCCAACGCAAAGGATTGGCGCCGTGCTCAGCTGAAGGACACATCCCTTGCTGTTATCATGGAGCATCTGGAGAATGCCACAAGACCTGACAGAACTCAGTTCCAAGGAGACCTAGAGATGACTACTTTATTGAAGACATTTGCACATTTGACTTTGAGGGAAGGTGTGTTATATAGAGTCACCAGCATGGATGGATGTGATCAAGAACAGCTAGTGCTACCTTCCAGATGTAGGATTTCAGCACTCAGAAGCTTGCATGATCGTGTAGGACATCCAGGCAGAGATCGGACCTTATCCCTACTCAAGGAACGTTTCTACTGGCCTGGTATGACCAAGGATGTAGATGACTACCTGAAGATATGTGAGAGGTGTCTGAAAAGGAAGGGAAACACATCCATCAGAGCCCCTTTGGTGAGCATCCAGACGTTGCAGCCTATGGAACTGGTCTGCATGGACTTCTTGACTCTGGAGCCATCCAAGGGTGGTCAACAGTATGTGTTGGTCATTACTGACCATTTCACCCGGCACGCCAAGCCTATCCTTGTCGGAATACATCAGCCAAGACGACAGCAGACTTGTTTTTCAACAACTTTATCATCCATTACGGTCTGCCCAAGAGGATTCATTCCGACAAAGGAGCCAATTTTGTTGGTAAGCTGATGTCAGAGCTGTGCCTGCTGCTTGGGATCAATAGGTCGTCCATTAACACCCTACCATCCCATGGGTAATGGGATGTGTGAACGCTTCAACCGGACCCTATGTGATATGTTGGGGACTCTGGAACCAGACGCCAAGAGGGACTGGAAGGCTCATGTTGGACCCTTAGTCCATGCATACAATTGCATTCGGCATGAGTCTACGGACATTCCCCTTCTTCCTTATGTTTGGCCACCCAAGACTTCCAGTGGATCTAGCATTTGGACTTGACATCCAGCCAAGCAAGCCCAAGTCACTGCAGCAGTACACAAAGTCATTAAGAGATCGACTCCAAGAGGCATATCATCTAGCTTCACAGAACAGCAAGGAGGCACAGCAGGATCAGAAGACCTACTTTGATAAGAAGGCAAGAGCAGCAATTATAGAGACTGGTGACCGAAGTTCTGGTTAAAACCGTCGCCTTTGAAGGAAGACACAAACTAGCAGACAGATGGAAGGTGACATTTATACAGTTCTTCGTCAACCGAACCCCTCCATCCCTGTCTATGTGGTCGAAAGGAGAATGGTGAAGGTAGGAAGAGAGTTTTACACCGGAATCTTCTACTTCCCATTGGTGCACTCCCTGTACCGGATTCACTAGCACCAGAGCCACCGAGACCTATCCCAAACCAAGAAGATCAAAGAGACTTGCTGTTCCAGTCGAGGAACCAGAGGATGACGAGTCAGACATATATTTCCCATCGCCTGAGCCGCCAGTGTCAGCTATGGATATAGCTGATAGGCCAACTGAGGCTAGAGCAGAAGTTGAAGACTTTGCATTGGATCGAAGACGATTTAGTTGGAGACGCAGTTGGGAGCCAGCCAGATCAGCCTGAAGATATTTCAGCTGAGGCTGATCCTGCTGCAGAGAGGACATCAGATGTGGAGACCACTGACGCAGATCCTGGTGCAGCCCCAGAAGAACCTGCCAATGTGGAAGATGATCCTGAGTCAGTTGAAGATGTGCCGGCACAGCAACCCAGAAGATCAGGGAGGACTCGGACACAGCCACGGTGGATGTCTAGCGGTGAGTATGTAATGTCTGCAGTTCCACATCCCGACTGGAAGATCAGAGCTGAGTATCTCAGTTCTCTTATCAACGCTGGAATGCTCGCCAACGACAGTACTGATGTACAGAATGCATTTTCTCTCCCTTGTTTTAGGCAAATGATGAGGACATCATTTTCATCCCGGGGGGAAGTGTGTAGCAGGTGTATATATTTGTATTTTAGTCTTATTTTTGTAAATAAATATATTTCAAGTTTTGTTTCTGTTGAACTTTATTCAACAGAGGTGTGTGTTTGTCATTCTAAGCCCAGGCCTCAGTGATCAATCACAACCCAAGCTCCACTACATTCTTTGTCCAGCCTCTGCTGATCAATCACACCCCAAGCGATCCTGTGATTGGCCAAATTTAAACTTTACCTTCTTGCTCTGACTAACTCCATATTGCCATTTCACTATGCACTGCACTGGGAGTATTCACAGATCACCACAAAGGTTAGTTTATAATTCATCTTTATTTCTAAATAGGATTAAATAGTAATCAAAGATTATGCATTATAAATAAGCATCTAAGAAGTAATTATATTTACATTGAATTATATATTTCTATTAATGTTTTGAATGAATGTGGTTTAGAGGCTGAACTTTAAACCTAAGCAATACTGTATTTTAATATTATCTTGTATACATGCTAAGTTACTAGTATATCTACATTAATGGAATTGCATAAGCTGTGCATTTTGTTATTCAGTGTATTTAGTCACTCTAAGCATTTATTCCTGCTCTTTCTTCTGCAGGACATATCATGAATGGTGACATTTCAAGGGTATCACGTTTTTCACCCTTGTGCCACACATGGGGTATGTGTAACCATTTTACTTAATATGTACTGTAAGCATTTTCTATCGTATCATCTAATAATACATAGTTGTAAGTAATGTAACAGAAATGATTGTATTGCTTTGATGATGATATGATATATAATATTATATTATGTTTAATATGCATATACTATATTATCTGTTGTTTCTTATTACAGGGTGACTATCGTATATAATAAACGTAAGCCTCACACCCCGTAGCTGTCTTGGTGTCATCTGTCTAAAATAATAGATAAAGCCAAGAAAACCCGGTTACATAACTGGGAGAACAGCGAGTATTGACATTGGGCAGCCTACCTTTTCTCAGAAAATCTTTATTTCCTCGTAATTTACAGCTTATCACGGTGGTCTGTAGGTGACCAAATCTGGGTCATCCAAACAAGGGGTTGATAGCATAAGTTTCTAACCTTGCCGACGGGATACATGTACAACATGCTATAGATCACGCCGTGTAATGCCTAAAGGCACACTATCACGCCACACTTCTCTAAAAACCAATATTGCATTTCTCTCATTAATTCTAACTATCAGATCCCCAGCGAAGCTACCATATAATTCTATTCCGAAAAAATACGGATTAAGATTACAATATGAAATTAAAAGTTAGAAGGAATTAATGCAACGTTGCATTAAATGTTACCTTCATGTAAAATACTTTAATTTGATTGGTCAAAGACGCTTTAACAAGTTTCCGTGTCACCCTCCCAGGACAACATATTGTCGAAAAAGCGTGACATTGTGCCTTTAGGGTTTGGTTTGTTATCGTTTGACGCCGCACTCAGCAATATTCCAGCTATATGGTGGCGGTCTGTAATAATCGAGTCTGGACCAGACAGTCCAGTGATAAGTAATGGTTAAGAGGCGATGTATGTCGCTTACAGGAAGGCAATATAATGCAAACGGTCTGTCTGAGACTGGCCTATTTGGTAACGGAGGTGAAGTTTGTATCTACGCTGCAGCTCGCCATAACCTATGCCCTGACACTGGTCACTCCCGTGAAGATCCGGGCTAGAACTGATCTTCAGTAACTCATGCTTGTCTCAACCCGTGAAGATCCGGGCTAGAATTGATCTTCAGTAACCCATGCTTGTCGTAAGAGGCGACAAATGGGATTGGGTGGTCGGGCCCTTTGACTTGGTTGACACATGTCATCGTATCCCAATTGAGTAGATCGATGCTCATGTTGTTGATCACTGGATTGTCTGGTCTAGATTCGATTTTTACAGACCGCCAACACATTGCTGAGTGCGGCGTAAACAACAAACAAACAAAACACTGGACGCTCCTACTCTTTATAAACGACTACATTTGTAAGAAAATTATAAATATTGAAATATATGGACTTAGAAATGTGTTTCGTGTGTTATGGAAAATCGCTGACTTCGTGGAAATAGCACACGTTTGACTGAATAATAACCCATTTTATACGGGGACATTTGAGGAAAGCAGTTGTCATTTCCGGATTTTTTTATGCCTGTTTACGCAAATTGAGGCTCTGACTAATTCCTGGACCAGTTCCTGTTCGTATTCTTTGAATTACGTAAAAAATCCCAGACAGCAATGTATGATATTCCGCGAGGTCATAGAAGCAGGTTATGTGTCTTGACAAGGCGGTATTTCCGTTGTCGGATGTTGAAGACATTGTGCTCATTTTTCATTGAGAAAAAAAAAATCATATTTCCCAATTGTGCACACTGCATATTATGAGCGTGATCAAATACCCCCCCTGGAATACCTTCAGTAAACACAGGTTCGACAATAATAGATCTATTCACCACAAACACGGGGAAAATATTCTTAAATGAAAAGCCAGACTTGTTGTATGTTTCATTTGCATTCACAGTCATAAAGGCCCATGAAGTATCCACGCACGTGCAGTCTTAATTTCAGTGCACGGGCTCTGCGTGCAAAGCATGCTAAAGCCACTAAAGGTAATCTCCAAAAGAGCATTTTCACGAATTCCGTTTCTATGGGCCCGCAAATTTCATTAAATCCAGATTAAAAGAGTCCCCTTGACAGAACACTGTACGCTCTCTGCCAATACACAAACGACAAGAGAGTGTAGTTTAATTTATTTTACTTGCAAAAGGAACACTTCTCGTCTAGGAGCTCAATTCTGAAATTAACACATGTCGAAGTTTCGCCTGTTGCGCTGTAATGACATTGGTTGACGTGAAGGTCGCGTTAATTGACCTTGGTTTAAACGGCTATTTGGTTTCACAGGCGTGTTCAGTTTGTAAACAAACAACATAAACGGCTTATTTGTCTATGTTTTAATTTAATTTATGAAAAAGCAGCAAGTAAAGTAGTTTTGAATCGTAAATTAAATATTCAAGTACTGGGAAATTTAGATAATATTTATCTGATAGATTCGCTACGTAAAGCAATTTAAAAGTCGTTAACTGTGGATATTAAAATATCATTGATAACAAGAATATTTTATGTCGGAGCAAGTTACATTTTTTCACAGTTTAATACGTTTTTAGATAATTCAGAATATAAAACGTACTCACGATAATATCGCCACGGAGCCGTGCACGAAATTATCATTAGTTGGGTATAAAATAATTATCTACTTGAGAATATGTGCATGATGTTGCGAGTTTAATTTGAATTAAATATACCTGTGCTGGTTTGTAAATCATTCGGCGAACGGGATCAGTTTACACAACATTTCACAAATGTAGGTCAGTCGTGAGAGAAATGAGTGTTTTACGCCGCACTCAGCAATATTCCAGCTGTATGGCGGCGGTAGGTAAATAATCGAGTCTGGACCAGGTGAGTGAGTGAGAATGGTTTAACGCCGCTTTTAGCAATACTCCTGCAATATCACGGCGTGGGCCACCTGAAATTGGTTTCAAATGCTGTACCCATGTGGGGAATCGAACTCGTGTTTATCGAACACTTTAACCACTAGGCTATCCCGCCGCCCCGATGAATGAGAAGGTAGCTTCAAACTGTCATTGACAAAAGAGCAACACTTTTAAATTAAAAGCTATACTGAACAACATTAGAAACGCACCACACTAAAATGCATCGACTATGCTCAGATATCACGAGTACATTTCAGTCTGACGGGGATATTTCGTATTATATGGGTGGTGCGTTTCTATTGTTGTTCAGTATATTAACAAAATGTGGACATATGAGGAACATTGCTAAAAGCGGCGAAAGGCCATATACTCACTCACTGACTTGGAGACCCGTGAAGGTCCAGGTTAGAATGAACCTTCAGTAACCCATGCTTGTCGTAAGAGGCGACTAACGGGATCGGGTGGTCGGGCTCGCTGGCTTGGTTGACACATGTCATCGGTTCCCAATTGCACAGATCGATGCTCATGCTGTTGATCACTGGATTGTCTGGTCCAGACTCGATTATTTACAGACCGCCGCCATATAGCTGGAATATTGCTGAGTGCGGCGTAAACTAAACTCACTCACTCACTCACTTTGAAGTACGAGTACTATCACTATTTTGGTTCACCTAAAGAATGAAAACGATATAAGAAACTTGTAAACCGGGTACCATGGGGAGCCTAGTGGTTAAAGCTTTCGCTCGTCACGCCGAGGACCCGGGTTCGATTCCCCATACGGGTACGATGTGTGAAGCCTATTTCTTGTGTCCCCGCAGTGAGGTTGCTGGAATATTGCTAAAAGCGACGTAAAGCCTATTTCTTTTCCACAGAGGTTACTTGTCATATCTTCCTACGAACGTAGGAAGATATGACAGGAGTAACCTCTGTGGGAAGAGAATGCGTAAACCATACTCAGTCAATCACTATTAATTGTAACCAAATCTGGTTTCCTGTATTAAAGTATAGGGATTTGGAGCTCAACCTAAAACAACATGTCATGCAACTTCATAAATGCCATTATTCTCCGTTATTATGCATATTTATGACACAAAATTTGCATCCGGTAAACTAGCTTCCTTTAAGTTGACATTTACTTCAGTCATATCCTGTGTACAGTCTCACCCCATTATTCCGGACGACTCATAGTCCGGATTAATAGGTGTCCGGAATAATGAATCATCGCTGCTGAGTCATATCTTTGAATTAATGTAGGCATTGGTAATGGGACGGTCCGGATTGCAAGGTGTTCAGAGTAATTAAGTTCACTGTATTTTTTCTGTCCTGTCATTTCACAACAAAAACATAGCTATTTCCCCTAGTGATAAATAATTGTGTTTTTTTAATCTAAAGACAAACTGCACCGGCCCGTACACCGATCAACAACGAGTCTGTCTTTCAAGAAGCATTTGCACGTTGACAGCTAGCAACTGAAACTTGGCTTATGCACATATTACAAAACCATTTAATGTCTTTACAATATCCTTTTGTCTTTTTCTGACACAAACACGCGGACACACGCATACGACTAGATCCAAAATACATAGGCATCGCTTTAGTTTTAAACCATAAAGACTGATAAAAATACGCTTTTTGCGCCGGTTCGAAAATAACCCGCCTCAACCCTATAAAACCATTCTAATTGATTTCACATTTGTTGTACGCTCTGTCTTCAGTCCCAAAGACACAGGCAATGATTCCGGTGCCAGTAAGTGCCAAACTTGTTAAGCAATTTATAATAAACCGACACCTGCTGAGGTAAGAGCATCTGTAATTCTGCCCGACACCTGATCACGTGACACGTTAACAAGCGATATGCACTCCCAACTTATCAAGAGCTACTCTGGGGAATTACAGCAAGAATCGAGAAGAAAATACTGTTAGTGGGTTTTTTTATAAACGGACGAAAATAGCCAGCGTTGAAATGCTGGCGTTCTCTTGGTGAACGTCGTTATTCAATCACCAAGGGTTGAAAAATGGTTGACTGGGTTGATAGTTTGGTCGCGGTACCTACTGCCTGACTTGTATGGTACTGGGAACTTCAATTTGTTTTCTTGGGTCCACAGGGTGAGAAATGAGGTTTTCAATGTGAGTGAGCATATTTAGGGCTCCTTGCCATTAGGCAGGAGACCTATTGTAATCGTTCGTGTTTTTATTATTATTATTATTATTATTATTATTATTATTTATTCTTCCGCCGTATTTTGTAACTGAGCTACAGAGAGCACCGCTGGACAGAATGCCTTGACAAAAATCACCCAGATGCCCACCGAGGGGTACATATCGCGCTTTAAAATCTGTAGGCTGTAGGACCAATAGCAAAGGGCAGATAATTCAAAATTAATTCAAAATTTCAATTTCAAATGCAAATTTCTCCAAAAACTAATGCTCCAATGTGTGCCAAAGTTCTGGAGCAGATGCGCAATCAAAATGCCTACAATTTCGCCTGGGCGGCTCAAGTCGCTAAAATGCACCGTTTGGCCGCTATTTTGGATTGAAGTTTTTGGTGATGTTTTTCAGCAAAATGCTGACTACTTTCCTCCCAAAATGTGCTGCACTGAAACTTCAAGAGCTACGGCTTTCAAACTTTGCATACTTTGTGTCTATGCACCTTACTACACAGTAGCATCGTCAAATGTGGCTATGTGTATTTGATGGCCGCCATGTTTGACGCTACTTCTGGGCAAAGTTGTCTTCAAAACTTTCACGGGCTTCTTTGCCATTTTGTGCCAAACTAAACTTAGCACATACAACACTTTAAACGCTTGTTCTGAAGTGGCCTTTGGTTGTTGAACATTTTCTGTTCTTGGTCCTATGTCAAAGTCACGTGAAGCGCTACGGCGTTCAACATTATCCGTGTGAATACAACGTATGGGAGCTAAAAGGAAAAATACTATTTGAGACGAACCCCAAACGAAAGAAAAAAAAGAGTGCCAAACAAACTGACCCACACCTCCAGGCACACCACGCCAAACATTACGCAAAGAGGCTTCCAACAACGTGCCAGTGATCATAAATAATACTTACAGTAAATACCCCAAAGTTTGGACAGATTTAACAAAATAGGGACTTCTTTTTATCACCGACGGCCCAGGGATACATTGCCGAATGTGTCATAAGTTTCATCGACATTTACGGCACGGCAGATTACCCGTGCAAAACATGCGACAGTCTGAAGGAAGGCGCAAGGACGATATCTCCTATAAAGAGACTACCACTGCAAAGCGTGGTCCACGATGCAGATATGGGAGACGATGTAAATTTCAATTGACAATGACGAGCGCTAGCGCTACACAAAATTAAAATACACTGCAGTAGAGGTGCTATTCCTTCATTGTAATTGAATCTTTTTGTAGGGGTATGTCTTTAGGCAGCTTTAAAGATTGTCAATGATTGAGCGTTCCGGGTCAGGGTAAAAGTTGTAGCTGTGGTCTAAGGGGAAAACTCTGGTCTAGCTGAAGTAAGCGCTAGTAAAATCGTTCAACGAAGACCAGGCGCCGACTTTGCAATGCCCGAAGAGTAATACGCTTTTGCTAACAATTCGGTGCTGTTTGCATGGATTTTAAACTTCATAGGTGACCTTTATCGAGCTGTTAGGTGTATTTCCAGTATATATACCTGCTCTCGATTCACTATTCATTTGCAACAGCCCGAGTGTAACAGTGTAATGGATACTAATACAAACTACTGAAGTACCTTCATTGCTGTGAAATTACAAGTTCACTTGCATCAGCGTGAGAGTGAGTGAGTGAGTTTAGTTTTACGCCGGAGTCAGCAATATTCAAGCTATATGGCAGTACTTTACATCACCGAAGGCCCAGGGATACATTGCCGAATGTTTCAAAGAGTTTTCACACATTTACGACACACGGCACATTACCCGTGCAAAACATGCGACAGTCTGAAGAAAAGCGCGAGGACGATTATAGCCGCTCCTTGAAACGCGCTGTTTGTTATCGATTCCACACAAACGCAGACAAGTTGTGCACGTTTATTCACCGTGTCAGCATGGATAGCACTTGAAAAGTAATAGGTAAGTATGCAGTCATAACATCTACATCTATATCTACATATCAACATGTGCATGGGATACCTTGGCGACTGTTTGTCGGCTTAATTTCCCTCATGATATGTCCAATAAAGAGACTACCACTGCAAAGCGTGGTTCACGTGCAGGTATGGGAGGCGAGAGAAGTGTGTATGGTTACGAAAGCTATGTAAGTGTGCAAATGCCGCGTTTCCTATCGATCTGCCCTTTCCAAGTTTAGATCCGGTTCTGCACCTCTAAAGTTGGAAACAGGCAGATATTCAAATATGCATGTAAATGAAAGAGTGTGTTTTCAATGTAGTGATAAGATTTAAGTCGAACGTCATGTACTGTTGGCATGTGCGCTGTACGATGATCTACGTGAAAGTTTATATTGCCATATGTGTTTCAGCTATCCCAACTTTAGATTTATGTGATAATGAAGAAATGATTTTACTATTTAAAGAACATGTTTATTTTACAGCCAAAACCTGCGTTCTTCAAAGAAGAAAACTTATTTTATGCGGCTAAATCCATAGTGTACCTTTTATCATATATGCCACTTCTGTACTTTTACATGAGGTGAGACTTAAGGAAAATATTTGTCTGTCTTCTCAGGACGTGGACAGACGGGTTTCCTTCTTGATGTCGTCTGTTTTAAGTAAGGGATTAACTGGTCGGGAAGTGTTAAAATCCTAACTGTTACCGGAATTGTGAAGGTTTCGTGAGTCTGTTCACTCTGGTAGTTCACTCTGGTAAGCGTGGTTAGCATGTGACTATGATAGGTGAGTGAGTTCACCAGAAATCGCTTGTAGTGTTGACTGATTTCATAAAATGTGTTCACTCCAATAAGTGTACACGCTAGGTGAGTAATAATCACCGTCAGGAAATTGTTGCTACAGTTAGATTACAAATTACTTCTGACATTTCGAGGCGGAAGATATTTCTGCGTGAATTGACACCCATACAGAATCCTGAAGAGAAGAAGAAATGACTGGTGTTCGTGGCATCAAGTGTTGTAAATCAACTGTATCTACAGGTAACGACATCCTCTCACAACCACCCCGCTGATCCAAATGAAACTGAGATTTGTCGATGTTTAATAACCGTGGGAACATTAGCGTCATTGCCGACACAGTGTATTATAATTTTATTAAAACTGTAAATAAACCCTTGTTTCGTTTCCTTATAATTACGCAGTCTAGCATTGCCTGAAGTCTTGCAATCACAAACTCTGTCTATTGTCTGGCGTTAATTAGCTTTGTAACCCAAAGTGGACACATTTTTCTAGACTTTGCTTTTACACGACTTAGATGTCCACGTCCCGAGAATACCCCTACTGAGTACGTTAGTTGCTGTAAAACCACATGTTCACTTGTGTCAGCGTGAGAGGAACAGTGTTATGGATATTGATAAACGCTACCGAAATACAGAGCACGAGTGCTTCGTGTCGACATGTCTTTTGGTTGCTGTTAATATTTAGATGGAAATGGTAAGTTCACCAACAGTGCAGAAAAATCCGCACTAAACTCGCCAGGTACCTCTATCAGTAGGCAATGCACCATAATAAAGAGCACGAAAATGTCACTCTTTCCGTAAAATGGCACATGAGTTGTGTTTACTGACCGTTAAATGTGAATCACGACTTGTCAGCTACATGTGACGTACATTTAAATTCACATAATGTCAGTCACAGTGAACCTTTCAAATTATTTAGTTCAGGCCACAAAATTTTCTGTTTCTCTGACTGTTTGAACAAAGGGTTCTTCTGTTTTGATATTCATTGTACCTAAGTGATATTATTTAATCTACGAAAATAGGATTTTTTGATGAGTATATCGAAATTTAATGACCTCCCAGTACTTCCAGTCGAAGAGCATTCGACTAGCAGTGATATGATTCATTACTACTTTCATGAGATATGTGAGAGATGCACAAGGCTCCAAAGAAGTAAAGCCAAGGAACCCTACATCGCTGCTCGCAGCTATATTTTAATTTTGCTTTTGGAAATTCTACAATCACATTATCGACAACAGCATGGGTATTGAAGACACATTATAGGTGTTGGAAATTGAACACGACATCGTGCACGTCAAACGCCATTCTTTATCTCTGGGCGACCAATTCGTGTACTTTAACGCATTTGTTCAGTAAAATAGGTAATATCTCCGCCATCATGTATTCTAATAAATGTGTTGTAAATGTGTTGTAAACTTGAATACGTTTTGCTCCCTGTTTTCGTATCACAGAAAATGTCAGATGAAATGGTTGGTTGGTTGACTGTTGTTTAACGCCGCACGCAGCAATATTCCGGCTATATGACGGTGATCTGTAAATAATCGAGTCTACGCAATTGGTATACGATGAATCGGTCAGGTTTGCTGACTTGGTTGAGGCAAATAATATTTTTAAGGTAATCCCCATTTTGTCAAACAGACATATAGCATGAGCATCTATCAACGCAAATGGAATACGATGACATGTGTCAACCAGGTCAGCGAGCCTGACCACCTGATCCCTTTAGTCGCCTCTTGCGACAAGCATTAGTTACTGAAGATCAATTCTAACCCAGATCTTCACAGGGGATTTATGAATGACAACATATGCATTTTGTCTCGTAACGACATATATACATAATATACACCTACTAGTGCTGTATCGGGATTTCAAGACCACTTAAATATAAATCGTTAAACAGTTTAACATGTGAGTATTCCATTCGTGCTGCTTAATGCTTCAAGTACGTGTCATGATGCTACCTTATCAAAAACATATGTCTTGCACATGTATGCTCTCAGCGGTTAAAGCGTTTGCCAAAGTCTCGAGATCGATTCCCCCACCTGGGACAAGTTCATACAAATAGGCTTATGTTCATATGGCTGACAAAGATCATTGAAAAACATCCGAGATATATTTTGTCTTGTCCTTGGTGTTTCTGAATACATAAAAAGCTCCTGGAAATACATTCTTGTCACCAGATTGTGTGATTGTTTCCAGGTTATTTCCATTCTTCATGCCACCACTGTATTCCATCCTGTGTTTCATCGACTTCCCTTCTTGTCCATTTCCATTCTTCATTTCTTCCTTTCCTTTCCACCTTCACCACTCCACCACTCCATGTGTATTCCTTTCCATTCATCCCTCTGCCCCTATGTTTCCTCATCTCTCTCTCCACCTTCCTCCACTCTGTCTCTCACCCTCTCCCTCCTCCCGTTGTCTCTTCCTCCCTCCTCTCCCTCTTCTTCTCCGTCCTCTCTCTACCATCTCTCTAACCTTCCTTCCTCTCCATCCCTCCCTCTCTCCCTCCGTTAATCTCCCTTCTCCCTCTTCGTCCGTCCTCTCCTCCGTCCTCTCTACTTTGTCTCTCCTCCTCTCCCTCTCTCTCCCTCCCCATTAATCTCTCTTCCTCCTCTTCGTCCATCCACCTTTCTCCGTCCTCTCTACCATCCTCTCGTCTCTCTTCCCTCTGTCATCCTCTCCCTCTCTCTCCTCCCCGTTAATCTCCATTCCCTCCCTCCTCGTCCATCTCTAGGTCCTCCGTCTCTCTCTCCTACTGTCTCTCTAAACCTCCTTCCCTCTACCCATCCTCTCCTCCTCTCTCCTCCCCGTCCGTCTCTCTTCTCTCCTCTTCATCTGTCCACTCTTCCTCCTCCTCTCCTCCTTCTCTCTCTGGTCCTCTTCCTCTCTACCATCTCTCTCCCCTCTCTTCTCCTCTTCGTCAATCCTCTCTCCTCCCTCCCCATTGATCTCTCTTCCTCCCTCTTCGTCCATCCTCTTCTCCGGTCCTCTCTCCTCCCATCTCTCTCTTCTAGGTCCTTCCACTCTACCTGTCACTCTCCCTTCTCTCTCTCTCCTCTCCCCTTAATCTCTCCTCCCTCCCTCTTCGTCCATCCTACTTTCTCCGTCCTCTCTCCCTCTTCTGTCTCTCTAAACCTTCTTCCCTCTACCCATCCACTCTCCTCTCTCTCCTCCCCCATTGTCTCTCTTCCTCCTCTTCGTCCATCCTACTTTCTCCGTCCTCCTCTCTCTTCCATCGTCTCTCTCTAGGCCTTCTTCCCTCTACCCATCCGTCTCTCCCCTCTCTCCCTCCCCATTAATCTCTCTTCCTCCTCTTCGTCCATCCTCTACTTTTCTCCGTCCTCTCTCCTGTCTTTCTCTGGACCTTCTTCCCTCACCCATCCTCTCCCCTCTCTCTCCTCCCCGTTAATCTCCTTCCTCCCTCTTCGTCCATCCTACTTTCTCCGTCCTCTCTCCTACCATCTCTCTCTAAACCTTCTTCCCTCTACCCATCACTCTCCCCTCTCTCTCCCTCCCCATTAATCTCCTTCCTCCCTCTTCGCCCATCCTACTTTTCTCGTCCTCTCTCCTACGTTGTCTCTCTCTAAACCTTCTTCCCTCTACCCATCCTCTCCCTCTCTCTCCCTCCCCCATTAATCTCTCTTCCTCCCTCTTCGCCCATCCTCTTTTCTCCGTCCTCTCTCCTACCTGTCTCTCTCTAAACCTTCTTCCTCCTCCCATCCTCTCCCTCTCTCCTCCTCCATTAATCTCCTTCCTCCCTCTTCGTCCATCCTACTTTCTCCGTCCTCTCTCCTACCATCTCTCTCTAAACCTTCTTCCCTCTACCCATCACTCTCCCCTCTCTCTCCCTCCCCATTAATCTCTCTTCCTCCCTCTTCGTCCATCCTACTTTCTCCGTCCTCTCTCCTACCATCTCTCTCTAAACCTTCTTCCCTCTACCCATCACTCTCCCCTCTCTCTCCCTCCCCATTACTCTCCTTCCTCCCTCTTCGTCCATCCTACTTTCTCCGTCCTCTCTCCTACCATCTCTCTCTAAACCTTCTTCCCTCTACCCATCACTCTCCCCTCTCTCTCCCTCCCCATTAATCTCCCTTCCTCCCTCTTCGCCCATCCTACTTTCTCCGTCCTCTCTCCTACCATCTCTCTCCAAACCTTGTTCTCTCTATCCCTCACTCCCCTCTCTCTTCCTCCTTCCTCCCTCCCCATTAATCTCCCTCCTCCCTCCTCCCCATTAATCTCCTTCCTCCCTCCTACCCCCTCTCACCATCCGTGACCCTGCCTTTCTTCTCTCTCAGAACAATGGATTCAAGGGACTATGTTGTGCAGACTGGAGCTCATATCAGCGTAGATTGTAAACAGTTCAATTACTTCATTGAACTTTACCGAGACTGCCAATTTTCATAAATAAAAGCCCCCTTTAAGTCACACACAGCATCGGAACTATAAACATCACGCATCGCATCACATTTGAGTAGATCGATTCTCATTCTGTTGATCATTGGATTGTCTGGTCCAGACTCGATTATTTACAGACCGTCGCCATACAGCTGGAATATTGCTGAGTGCGGTGTTAAACAACACACCAACCAACAAACCAACTAAACATCACGAGCCTCTATAACTCCAGCTACATCCACTGAACGCTGACAATCTCTTTCAACATATATTTTAACATGATTTATAACCGGTATCTCTCATATCCATTTAATGTCATCAATGTGAGGTTGTTATGGGACGTGAACTGTTTTATGGCCTGGAATAAGTATCTGTGTATGGCGATAAGGACGCAGGCGTGCAATAAACACAAACAGTTATCAAGCATATGTGATTTATCGTATCATCTGCATATATGTCGGAATAAAGATTTCTTCAAAAATGAAGTTTTCGCTGCTAAACGGTAAATACATCGCCAGATATGGAATAGTTTAGGCCATGTGTGTCATTAATGGGATGAATCTGTATATGGTGCTCAAATATTGCACGAATATTCAAAAGCTGTTATGAAAATGGTGATTTAGGATAATGGCACATGATGTCAAGCGAAATTTCGATAAATTGTTTTAACTCATGAAATATGACATGACGACACGTACTATTTAGCGTGTTTTGGAAACACCTTTAAAGGTAAATAGAGAATCTCAAGCCTCGGAATTTTCTCACTTTTATCAACTCGTGGTGATATATTTGATATCAAAAGACACTCGGCTGAGATTCTATTTCTCATCCAATATCAGACTTAATTTGTCGTTCAAATTAAAAATGAAACGTCACCTGTAATAAGTCCATTTGAAGACTTGCGTATGAATACATCCAAGTGAACAAGAGTGACACGAGAGGGAACGAGTAACACGACACAGTTACGTCATAAAAAAATCAAGCACAAAAAGAAGTAGTGCTAACATTTATTGCTTTAAATTCTGCAATGCATAAGTTTCACCATTTCTTTTTATGTCGTTAGAACAAGTCATGAACAAAAATATCTCTTTCGGCCTCAAAGAAGAAACATCTTTGTTTACAGCTAACGGAGATAAAAGTAGTCCGAAAATATTGACCAATCAGCAATTAGCTCAAAACTTACCAAAACGATATCTCGTAGGATCTTCTACAAGCGATATCTCCCCTGGAAACCAGCATTGGATGATAAACGAAAATAACTGCGTAGTTAAATACACGCCACTCAAAAAACACCCGACTTGATAATACGTGTAATAACTCTCGCATGGTTGGTGTTTATTGCAGTACGCGCTCAAATTTATTGGTAATATGCATTAGTACATCATCGAACTGTAAATTCTCGGACTAATCTTTGTCACAAAAAAGATGTTAAAAGGACATTTGGGCGTCATAGATGGTTTGCGAGCCCTGAACGCAATGCAGTAAAGGTGACAGCGCCTTTCGCCTTAAAAACTTAGGTAAGTTCGTTTGGAAGGTTGGTTCGTTGGTTGAAATCCCATTCTGTCTATAATATTCTTCAGACATGACGTCACAAGAGAAAATACGATCGATTTTTCATAGTTGACGTTTAGAGTGTGACGTTTTAGAAAACAGCTAATTGTAATAATTCAGGCTGTTATGACTTTACGTGTTTTAGAAATTCCAGAATTCAGTCAGAATGGTATCGAAAATAGCAACTACTTTAACCCCATTCCACAAGCTCCATCGACTGCTTGACAAAACCCTTTAGCTGAGAGTAATTCGATTTCTTTTTAAGCTGTTATCCTATCTCAGTTCTTGGTCTAATAGACGAATTGAGATTCAATTATCCTTGCAGCCTTTGTAATTCCGATTCCACACTTTCTAAAAAATGGAAATGTATGAGATCTTTTTTTAACGGAGAGTGACCTGCGACCTTCCTTCAAAGACAAACATGCGCGTTTGTGAAATATGCGTGTGGCATCGCATATCATTTACCTACGCGAATGCGTATTAAATCTACAAATACCAGTTTTCTTCAGCGTTGAAAAACAGGTCAAATGATGTATAACGGGACTTAACAGCGAAACCACGAACTTCCAGACTCGCACGCAGGGCTCGTGCCTCGAACCGTGTGCATCTTTATCAGTTAACAAGCCGCGCTTGCATTTGGGGACGTTTTCACTAAGATGTCTTACGACCAAGTCTGGTTTTAGGAATTTCAAGCTAGGTTTCAGCTGACATTTGTTTTGCGCCGTTTTACGCAGTATGTTACTAATACAAAAACCGACAACACCAGCATTGGGCTGATTACACCGTTCCTGTGCATATTACGCGGAATCGAACAGTTCCTTAAGGCGTAATGAGCCCACTCTTAAACCACTACGCTAACCATCACCCTCCTTAAGAGTACGGTGCATGGCGTATACTACCCTGACGACCATGGACCGCCTCCGTGGTGTAGTGGTTAGAGCGTCCGCCCGGAGAGCGGAAGGTCGCGGGTTCGATCCCAGACCGCGTCATACCAAAAGACGTTAAAATATGGTACTTGTTGGTCCCTGCCTGGCGCTCGGCATTAATGGGTACAACAAGGACTGGTCGGCTCGGAGTCAGTATAATGTGTCTGAGTGGGGTATTCATGCTTCACTGCGGCATGGTATCTCAGTGGGCTAGCACTATAAAACCAGCTTCAGTCTGGGCTAGTACAAGCAGCCGCACATATACATACACACGCATGCACGTCGTCATATGAGCGTAATATTCTCAAGCACGACTTTAAACCCAATTCCACCTCACCTCACCTGACGACCATATTGGTCGGTTAGTCATTCTCAATGTTATTATGATACTTGTCGCTGGACGAGCTCGAGTGAGTGAGTGAATGCTATTCTGATCCACTTCGGAGCTTAAGACGTTATATCAAGACGATCAGAACATGTTTAAACTACTGACTGATGTTAGTCGCGCATATTCACGTTGTACAAGTGAATGAGTGAGTGAGTATGGTTTTACGCCGTTTTAGCAATATTCCAGCAATATCACGGCAGGAGACACTAGAAGTTCTTCACACATAGTACCCATGTTGGGAATCGAACCCGGATCTTCAGCGTGACGAGCCAACGCTTCAACCACTAGGCTACCCCACCACCCCACACGTTGTACGATGGCCAACATGTCATGCATCTAACAGTCTCAAAAGTAGGCTCAAATGAGGTGTGTGATTGTCTGTATGTGGGTTCGTGTGAGCATGCGTGCGCACGTATGTGACCATGTTTCCGGTGTACGTGTGTGTCTGAAAGTGCCTTTGTGTGTTCGACTTGTTTTTCAGCGTGTGTATGTGTGTATTACGTGTGTCTTTTTGCGTTCTGTGCATGTGTGTGTTTGTGTGAGCGTGTCTGGGTATGCTGGTAGTACTGTATAACTGTACATGAGTGTGAGTGAGTGAGTTGTTTGTCCGGCGTGTGTGAAAATCGAACCTGAAGTCAATACCCTTTTGATTTCCTAGACTACAGCAGTCTTCATTTCATTACAGTAACACGGCCGCCATCATATAACTGGAATACATGTATTCTAAGTAGCGTTACAATGACAACAAACGAAAAAAAACCAGACAAACAAATACAACAAGTAATAACGCCTCAAATAACCTCAAACAAACAAACATACAAAATGCAACAAAAATATAATTTAAGCCACCGATCCAAAATGCTGTTGCCAGACGCTTTCGTATATTCGAAACACACCAGAGAAGAGAAAAAAGTATATCTCGGATTTTTCCGATTGTTAAATTAAGACGCGAAGCAGGGGCTGCATCCATTCTATCTTGATCCCCGACTCGGCATTTCCGGTGAAAGACTATACCACTCGATCTTCAGACCCCCTGACAGGTAGATTATGATCCCTATTACTCACCTACTTCGGTGAAGGCCTGTTGAAGATAACATTTCTCGGCTGGTCTTATCTCTCTTCAAGGCTCGGTTCGTAAGTCATGAGCTCGGAGCGCGTGCTGAAGCGCACCATGCCCCTGTGCGGAACTTCCCTCAGCTCCACACACCGACTTTATTGTATTAACTGAGAAAAATGGGATTGATAATGAGAAATTATGTTCACTGGTACTTATTTTGTGATTGTACTCGTCTTATCGTCTCCCCTGTGGTTGTAAATGGTTGAAAGAATCGGGAGATATTTTTATGTGCTAATACGACCTGTGAGATTGGGATTGACGTCGGGTCTCAAGAGGGAGATTGTCTCCAATGTTGTACTTGAGTGAAGAAATAACAGTACTGGTTACCGTTATATACGAAGAGTATAAATTAATGTTTGAGCGTTTTGGAAAAGTTTAAATTTTAACATTTCAACAAAATTAAATTAAAATTTATAAAGAATAAATGTGAAAATGATCGATTATCACTTTTTATGAATATTGCCCATAAAATGATTTAATTTTCCTTCTGGACTAAGTGACAGGTCAGGTTTAGTAACACAGTTCACAGAAAGTGGCAGTTATTCACTGAAGACTCTAGTAACGGTCCACACACAGCAAAGTATAGTCATCAAATACATACAACGTCCCTCTGGAGATGTCTGAGCACTCCACATCTATTTAAGTGCCCTTCCACTTTTATACGCTGAACTAAAATATATTTCCGCCATTTTATGTACAAGTTCCAAGCCATTAATTTTGGCACACATTTTGTAAATGTAAAAACAGTTCCACAAGCTTTTTATAACCTCAACCAAAAACATCCCATTCGCCATCTGAATCACTTGGTTAAGCACCTGAAGGCGACGAACGATAGTGTTGTGTGTGCTTATATTTAGATTTAACGGTAACTATTTAAATAAATAAATAAATAAATAAATAAATAGATTTCAATCACTTGGTTAAGTACCTGAAGGCGACGAACGGTAGTGTTTTGTGTGCTTATAATTAGATTTAACGGTTACTAGTTAATTTAAATAAATAAATGAGCTACGCTACCGACCCAGAATGTAAAAGGTTGGGATCACGTCGGTGGTCTAGTGGATAGTGTCTGCCCAGAGAGCAGCATGGTCGGAGGTTCGATTCCCTGTCCGGGACCAGTTGTAGTTACAATAAGTTACTTGTTATTACCATGCCTGGAGCTCCGTATTAAGGCAACAAGAAGACAAAGTCATCAATATCCCCCGCAATGGCAAAATACTCTTCATGATTATGTCTACGAGTTATGATTATGTCAAATATTTATGTGTGTATATAGAAAAGTGGAAGGAGAGTATTGAAAGGTTTTGAAAGTTCTGCTCCAGAAAGGAGCACTGTCACCAATTTCATTCTATGTCAAACTTGTTGGCATGGAAATGCCAAAAATATTTTATTCAGAATTCCAAAACTACCAAAAGGCACCAGTACACCACCAGATCTATCTATGTGCCAAGTTTGGTGAAGAAATAGTGAATGGTTTTAGAGTTCTGCTACGGAAAAGAGCACAACCACCAATTTCAGTCTAAGTCAAACTTGTTGCCATGGAAACGCCAAAAATATTTTATTCAGAATTCCAAAACTACCAAAAGGCACCAGTACACCACCAGATCTATCTATGTGCCAAGTTTGGTGAAGAAATAGTGAATGGTTTTAGAGTTCTGCTACGGAAAAGAGCACAACCACCAATTTCAGTCTAAGTCAAACTTGTTGCCATGGAAACGCCAAAAATATTTTATTCAGAATTCCAAAACTACCAAAAGGCACAAGTACACCACCAGATCTATCTATGTGCCAAGTTTGGTGAAGAAATAGTGAACAGTTTTAGAGTTCAGCTCCGGAAAAGAGCACAACCACAATGTCAGGCTAAGTGAAAATTGTTGCCATGGAAACGCCAAAAATATTTTATTCAGAATTCCAAAACTACCAAAAGGCACAAGTACACCACCAGATCCATGTATGTGCCAAGTTTGGTGAAGAAATAGTGAATGGTTTTAGAGTTCTGCTCCGGAAAAGACAAATTTGCACGTACCACCAATTCCAGGCTAAGTGAAACTTGTTGTCATGGAAATGCCAAAAATATTTTATTCAGAATTCCAAAACAACCAAAAGGCACCACTACACCACCAGATCTATCTATGTGCCAAGTTTGGTGAAGAAATATTGAACAGTTTTAGAGTTCTGCTCCGGAAAAGAGCACTACCACCAATTTCAGTCAGTCGACCTTTTTGCCATGGAAACGCCAAAAATATTTAATTCAGAATTCCAAAACTACCAAAAAGGCACCAGTACACCACCAGATCCATGTATGTGCCAAGTTTGGTGAAGAAATATTGAACGGTTTTAGAGTTCTGCTCCGAAAAGACAAATGTGCACGGACGGACGGACGGACGGACGGACGGAGTCCATTTTAATACCCCCGCAAAACGCGTTGCGGGGGATAACAAAACAAGGACTAGTCTGCTCGAAGTTAGTATAATAGTTCAAAGTTGGGTGACGAGGTGAGCTGGCTCTAGAAACCGGCATAAGTCCAGCACAGCTACCCGCGTAGGTCAGTGTTTGAATAGTATTGATCTTCAGTAGCCCGTGCTTGTCGTTAGAGGCGACTAACGGAATCGGATGGTCAGGCTCGCTGACTTGGTTGTCACATGCCATCGTTTCCCAAATGCGTAGATCGATGCTCATGCTGTCGATCACTAGATTGTCTGATCCAGACTTGATTATTTACAGACCGCTGCCATATAGCTGAAATATTTCGGCGTTAAACAAAAAACAAAAAAAACACCCAAAAACTCCAAACAAACAACAGAAAAACCCAATCTGGTACAAACAGCCACACACATGTTACCTCGACCTCAAACCCCATTTCTTCTAACCCCAAAGGGTTGTTCCCGTTAAATCGATGTGCTTTCCCGTCTTAACTAGTGCGTCGTACAAACAAGAACTTTGTTACAACGACTTACCTGTGAAAACATATAGCTATTAACGACAAGACTACTCCCTGGACACAGCGTTACAACTATAAATATAATGGATAAAAACAAATAAAGCCATTATACGACAACAGCTGTTGATGTTGATAGGAATATCAGGCAAGGGGTAGGAAATATGTTAACAATAATAACGTCACTTGATATAGTTTTAAGTTATGTATAATGGCTAATATCTTGTAAATATTTTTACCCAGATCACTGCCCTTGGATGTTGGACAAGGTGGCACGTAATGTAGGTTTAATGTTGAAACCTTTATGGATGAGCTACTTGAGTTATGTGGCAAAAAGCGAATAAGCAAACAAGCTGTGGCACGCTGTCGTCATTTTTTTGGCCATTATTGTATATATTTCCATTTTCGCGTCACAACAGACAGATTATGCTGAATCGATTACTGGCTTATTAATAACTGATGATAATTTGGGGCTGGAAGAAAGATAAGTACAGAGCTTTTAAAGTACATCGGAGGCGGTGGGGTAGCCTAGTGGTTAAAGCGTTCGCTCGTCACGCCGAAGTTCCGGGTTCGATTCCCTACATGGGTACAATGTGTGAAGACCATTTCTGGTGTCCCCCGCCGTGATATTGCTGGAATATTGCTAAAAGCAGCGTAAAACCAAACTCACTCACTAATTCACTTCAGTTAGGCGCCTCATACGACAAGCAGGGGTTGACCAACTCGTCTCCTCATCTTCACCAGGCTACTATAGTGTACCTATACGACCGCTCTAGTCTGTCTGTCAGTCCCTGAACCACATTATTTTCCCTACTGCCTTGCCTTCCATGCAATGCTAATGCCCTAATTGAAGCAAGTCCAGATTTCCCCAAGTTCTCATCTCACTGGGACTCCTTTTCAATGTAAATGGGTTATGTATTACCATCAAAATTATATATATCCAGAGACTATACGTAGTCGTATACGACCGCTACCACTTAGTCTGCCTCACAGTCCCTGAACCACATTATTTTCCCTACTGCCCTGCCCTCCCTGCATTGTTAATCCCTAAATGAATTAAGTCTACGTTTCCCCAGGTTCTGAATCTCCGAACTCACTGGTGCCCCTTTTCAATTTAAATGGGTTTATTTATTGCAAACAAAATTATATCCATCCAGAGACTAAGCGTTAGTCTAGCCATCACTACCCAGTTGGTGTTACATTTCCATCACTGTCTCTTGGAGGATGGGGGATTATTTCACTCCTGCATCACCAAGAGCAGCTGATGACGGCGGTGTTGTCAACAACATCAATCACGTTTGAAGGGCTGATGTAAATGCGCTGTAACGGTTAATCTTTTTTACATCGCTCAACCAAAAAGCCGAGGTCGGCTTCAGTTGTGATGCATCGAAATAGCCACGAACGTCTCTACAAAGGATGAGGAGTCATTTGAGATGTGGCGGGAGAGTACGTAGAGAATCGCGTAAATCAAAGATGGCCGTCAAGGACAGCCTTAGACTTGCACAAGTCGCTAAGGTAGTAAATAATAGTTAAAATGTTAATTTCTAAAAGCATATGAATAAAAATAACATACTGCCCCTCTATGATAAGAGACCCTCCATTACTACTATGCCATAAGCATGTTTCTATTTATCAAAGGGGCGGTGGGGCAGCCTAGTGGTTAAAGCGTTCGCTCGTCACGCCGAAGACTCGGGTTCGATTCCTTACATGGGTACACAGTGTGAAGCCCATTTCTGGTGTCCCCCGCCTCGATATTGCTGGAATATTGCTGAAAGCGGCGTAAAACCATATTCACTCACTCACTATTTATCAAAACCCTTGAAGATCCGGGTTAGAACTGGTCTTCAGTAACCCATGCTTGTTGTAAGAGGCGACTAGGTGGTCAGGCTCGCTTACTTGGTTGACACGTCATCGTATCCCAATTGCGTAGATTGATGCTCATGCTGTTGATCACTGCATTGTCTGGTCCAGACTCGATTATTTACAGACGGCCGCCATATAGTTGGAATATTGCTGAGTGCGGCGTTAAACAACACACCAATGATCAAACAACCCTCTTGCATACTGGCGTGCAAGACTTGCCTCTTTAAAGGATAGAATTACTATACATTCATGGGCTTAGCCCTCAGTACAGCCTTGTTGCAAGGCTAGGATAGGCTCTTCGTATCAAGTACATATGTGAAATGTAATTAGGATAAGAAACACATTGCTGTCTCGAAATAAACGTGTTGACAGGACATAGCATGATAACGGAACATTTTGGCTCACAAACTTTTCATAATTAAAGGGGAAAAAACACATTTATCAGGTCTGTTTATTTATTAGATTAACAGTTTATCTTTTTATCTTCAGCTTAACACATGCATGTTTCTCGCAAAATAAACAGCTATAAAAATACTGATTTAAGATTTATTTAGAAAGTCTTTGAATGTCATTTAGAAGTGATATACATAAATGTAGTAAAATGTATGGGTATCACTTGAAAGATGAGGAACACGCTGTTTCTGAGCATGTTACTTCGTCATCTGTTGAATACATAAGTTGACATCTGTAAATTTCCCCCTTTTCAGAAAATGTCTTTTTATATATTTTTCTTTTTAAAAAATAGAAAAAGAGTTTTTTCCGTCATGTGTATAAGAAGATGAAGAAAGATTCATTACTAGCATATTAAGGTTCGAGACTTGTTTGAAGTTGGATACCCTCATCCGACCCGTCGTTATGTTTACTACCTCAAATCCTCAGATAAACCGCCGACCAAAAAAATAAAAATAACAGTGACTGATAGAGGTTCAAATGTAGAAAGCCAGAAACGGCTAATCTGTCAGCGGTATCATGCCTTGAATCAATAAGTACGAATACTTGTTGAAGGCTCTGGGGATTTATTGTCTGGGATAGGATGATCCCTCACAGTGGAACTTGCCTCCGGGACGCAGGTGTTCCACAGTGACCAAGCCTCCAGTAACAAGTGAGTGCGACCACTTCCAAAGACTAAAACTTAGTCTCTGAATATATACGATTTTGATAGTAAACCCATAAACCCATTTAAATTGAAAAGGAGGCCAAGTAAGATGGGAGATGCAGAACCTAAGGAAATCTAGACTTGCTTCATTTAGGGCTTAAACATTGCAGGGAGTGCTAGGCAGAAGGGAAAATAATGTGGTTCAGGGACTGGCTTAACACACTGCATCTATCGGAGAATCGAACCCGGAACTTCAGAGTAACAGACGAACTCTTTAACCACCAGGCTATCTCGCCACAGAGCGATCTGGATGTGATGACAAGCATCAGCGAGTTACATTGACGTACAGTTAGGCGGAGCTGTGGCGGTAGCCTAGTGGTTAAAGCGTTCGCTCGTCACGCTGTGTACAATGTGTAAAGCTCATTTCTCGTGTCCCCAGCCGTGAGAGAGACTACCAATTAGCTAATTCGTAACTACTCGGCTCTTTCCGTAACCTACAAGAAGACTCGTACCTGTATAGTACGCCATTATTGCCAAGAATCATGGCAAACCAAACAAATCGCGCGTAGTAAAATGTGAAATGAGTCAAATAGTTTCTTTCCGATTATCGATTTTCATTATTATTTTCGTGATTATAAAATTATCTTGTTACTGATATTTGTTAACGACGTAAGAAACTTAAGGTGACGTTCGTATTGTTTTATAAATTAATTGGCAGTTTCTTGGAGTAGCCATGTTTGGAAATTCAGAGTTATCTTTCCTTGGAAATAGTCCTAGACTATTTTCATCTCCGTACCCGTTTGCGCTTAGACAAGGCCCAGTTGAGTAGTTACGAATGCCAATACCCCAATAAGTGCAATGCTATGATGCATCATGCCGAGTTGAGGTGGCAGCAGTGACCAGAGAAGAGAAGTGTTGAAGTATATAAAACTCCAGATCTGGTGACATGCTCCAGAAAGAATCGAAATACAACCACTGACCAAGCCGTGGCTGGACCAGGGTCCCGATCCAGAAGGCGTTCGTAACGTTACGACGTGTCGTAACTCTATAGTTTACCATAGACTTACGAATGTCGTAGCGCTACGAATGATTTGTGGATCGTGACCCAGGAGGCTAAAGTCAAAGAGAATCTCATGCCAACTTACAAAACTACTTTACCTAGGGATTAGTAAAGGGCTGTTACCATACTTTACTAAATTCTAATTCTAATTAAGTGTAAACTAATAATTACATTCAATTCGATGGCTATGTATTTGACGTATAATTCCTAGGTTTTTGAAGTATAGTTATAACGAACTGTAAAAACACACCCAAAAACCCCAAAACCCCAAAACCAACAATAAAAAATCCTAACATAACAAATAAAAACTCACCTACACCCAAAAGACCACAATACGTAAGTAGGAAGAAATTCCCATCTGTGCCAGACTTCTTTCAGTTCTGATGCCTAAAAAACAACTGCAATATCTGACATTGAAAAATGAACCCGTGTCTGACTGACGCTTGGAGTGTTACGCTGACATCTTTACATATGTTTTGTGAAAGAAAACCAATTTGTCATTGTAATGAGTTTTTCATTGCATCACAGGTCGTAACGTTACAACCCAGAATATATTTCAATGGCGCGTATATCACTGGTTGTTGGTCTTCACTCAGTGGCAAATGTTCACAGTGAGTGAGAGAGTATGGCTTTACGCTTTCGAACCCGAACATTTGGGAATATTTAAGGGGCGGTGGCGTAGCCTAGTGGTTAAAGCATTCGCTCATCTAAACTCACTCACTCACTCTAAAGTACATCTTGGGTACCCGGATGACATTTGATTCAATCGGCACCTCTCGTCTTTTAATTCCGTCTCTGCCTCCACCGGCGACCGGATTTGGATACGATGCCAAGCACCAGCAAGTCCAGTTAGGCGGGGGCGGTGGGGTAGCCCAGTGGTTAAAGCGTTCGTCACGCCGAAGACCCGGGTCCGAATTCCCACATGGGTACAATGTGATTTCTGGTGTCCCCCGCCTTGACATAGCAGGGAAATTGCTAAAAGCGGCGTAAAACCATACTCACTCATTATTAATAGTATCGCTACGCGATATAAACGACTACAGTAAGGTTCCATTGCCAAATGTACATTGTATCGTGTCAACCTATTTCCTAATTCTTGGATCCAATCACCTTGAAATTTTGAACACAGCTGCAGTTTCTACCTACGATCTAACAAATATCAGTCATATGACCAGTTGCCCTTCCTGGTACCCATTCACAACCATGAATACTGCCTCGCTGCCTTGTGGGTTCCGTTAGACTGACGCCTACTAATATGGAACTATATAATTTTGATGGAAGAAATAACTCCATTTCAATAGAAAAACAACCCCAATGGCATGGGAGATTCAGAACCGGAGGAAATTCTACGTTTGCTTCCGTTGGGAATTTTCGAATCACAGAATGGGTTTGACGGAATGGAAAATAGTATGGTTTACGGACTAAGACAGACCATGAGTACATATTTTCCATATCTGTATGTGATTCAAAGAACGCTGATTGCATGTTAGACCTGTATAAACACCAGGACGCGCGGCCTGGCGCCTATACGTGTCCTGTTCTGCTCTGAAGCCTAACCTGTTGGGATTTCAGGGCAGTATAGGTCCCATTACACGAACATTTAGTTCCAGAAATAAAATCATACTGTTTATAAATGTATACCTTCAAGAAAATACAGCAACCCCAAAGGAGCCCTGAACAATTTATATATTCAGCCTCGAGTGTAAACTCTGCCTGGAGCTGAAGCTATCTGGACATGCTCAATCATTCAAAACTCTAAAGGGTCTAGGAGACCGATAAGGGTCTCGCATGTATACCTTGTACTTGACTTAGAGCCAACTATAAATGAGGTGATCATAGGGGGAGAGAGGGGACTGCTTGTACTAGTCGTTGTTGTTGTTGTGTTTGTTGTTGTTTTAAGTGTTTGAGGTCGCTTTCTGCCTGATCAATTTCAGCTGACCTTTCACGTGCCTGAGTAGGGTATACATAGTATTACATATTTTGAGGTTTTGTATTGAAATAGAAATATAGTTTTGTATATTTACATGATGTCATTGTTCATCTTCCACTGCTGTGTTTATAAAGGTTTAAGTAGCTGTCTATCTCTCAGAGTTTTTTTCCTTTTCTTTTCTTTTTAATAGATACTAACAACATTTATACAGCAAATGGAACAAAGTCAGAAGTGGTTAGGTTTTTTTAAAGCTATTCAACAACACGGACGTCTCAGAATTAGTTTGTTCGTTGCTATAGCTTCTCTTGGCTTTGGGAGATCGACGACAGAGAGCGGATCTAACGGCAATTCTTGTTTTAGTTCCTCTGTTTGTTGTTGAACGCCGTAATCAGAAATATTCCAGCTATAATGTAAAATAATAACTGAGTCTGGTCCAGACAAACCAGTGATCAACAGCATGAGCATCGATCTACTCAATTGGGATACGATGACATGTGTCAACCAAGTCAGCGAGTCTGACCACCCAATCCCTTTAGTCACCGCTGACAAGCACGGGCTACTGAAGACCACCCGCTGACAAGCACGGGCTACTGAAGACCACCCGCTGACAAGCACGGGCTACTGAAGACCACCCGCTGACAAGCACGGGCTACTGAAGACCACCCGCTGACAAGCACGGGCTACTGAAGACCACCCGCTGACAAGCACGGGCTACTGAAGACCACCCGACTCTAAAACAAAACAGGACAACGCAGCTATATAACCAGACACGAGGCCGAATATTTTACGAAATAATTAAAAATGACATGAATAATGTGAAAAAGAACTCAAAACTGTTCATACATTAGGTGGAATTTCCAACAACGGAGATATGTAAACAAGATAATACATTTAACAGAAGCGTTTACTTCTAAGTGATGTTTGCTTTTGTGAATAAATCAAGAAAGGGTGCGTAAACAAATCCTATATATAAACCTGTGGCATCTGCACTGCTACTAATTGTGGTCGACATGAACCAAACTCTCATTGGTAGACATCGATCCAAACTTAGAACCCGTGAACATACGGGATAGAATTGGTCTTCAGCAATAATGCTTTTTGTAAAACGGACCGCCTCCGTGATGTAGTGATTAGAGCGTCCGCCCGGAGAGCGGAAGGTAGCGGGTTCGATCCCCGACGGCGTCATACCAAAAGACGTTAAAATATGGTACTTGTTGGTCCCTGCCTGGCGCTCGGCATTATTGGGTACAACAAGGACTGGTCGGCTCGGAGTCAGTATACTGTGTCTGAGTGGGGTATTCATGCTTCACTGCGGCATGGTATCTCAGTGAGCTAGCACTATAAAACCAACTTAAATCTGGGCCAGTACAAGCAGCCGCACATACACATACACACGCATGCACATCGTCATATGAGCGAAATATTCTCAAGCACGACGTTAATCACAATTTCACCTCACCTCACCTCACCTTGTTGTAAAACGCGACTAACGGGATGGCTAGTCGTTGGTGGTACTACGTTTAACAGCGAAGAGTTATGTCCCTTATGTGTGCAAGGATCACATTAGAAGACCTGTCAGCCTGTTATCCCATATATCATTACCAATGGTCAACCTATGAAGATCTGGATTAGAATTGGTCTTCAGCAACTCTTCCTTGTCGTAAAAGGCGGCTACCGGGTGGTCAGACTCGCTGACCTATCCCACTGGAGATGCTCATGATGTTGTTCCAGACTTGATTATTTCCAGATCGCCGCCATATATATAGCTGGAATATTGTTGACTGCGGCGTTAAAACAATAAACAAACAAACAAACCCAGCTCAGGCGTGCTCAAAACCCTCACGCTCATATCAGCAATACAGTATTCGTTCAGTATATACAAACTCTCGGGTAAAAGAACATATACTCCCTGATTTGATCTTGGTTTAAAATGCATAAAACAAAGAATGACCTTTTGGTGATGCATTTTGTATGGATATCGTATTTGCGTTTAAACGTTTTGATAAATCTTGATTTTTGGGGTCAAATTCAGTTTTCATATATACTCATATCAATAATGGTTGTCACCCCTCCCTCCCAAACCCCCACACACCCCCACCCCACACCCTCTCCAATAAAAAAAATTGAAGGGGATGACAACCATTATTGGCATGAGTATATGTGAGCTTTCTTCTGCCGAGTTGTATAGTATGAACGTCATAACCGCAGAATGAAGTTTCTGCTTTGAATGGGAAGATAACGTTTTATTTTGTGTACTAATATATACTATGTCTCTCAGGCTGCAAACTTTAAATGTCACAATCATTATATATTAATGTTTTGTTGCTTAGGAACCATCAAAATACTTTTTTTTTTCAAACACACTGTATTACATAAATATACAAAGTCTATATACACATATATATATTCTATATATTCTAGGTATACTGAGTTATCAGCTACGTAGGTTACATTTGAAATTGTATCAACTTGAAATTGAAAGTTGAGCGCCCAGGTTAAAAAATGAATGATTGGATTTTCATCCCCGACAAGAATAAGTTGAATTAAGACCATAAAAGCGAAGCACTACCACTAGTTTCTGGTCTACTCCCATTTGTGAGAACTCCCAGTTGTGAGACAGTGGGGTAGGTATTTAGTAAAGAAAACACACCTTACTCCCCTATCTGATAGAATGGATTAACCCCAGCTAATAATGGATTAGCTATTTAACTGATTCTTGTGGAGATCGATGTCCGTAATTGGTTTATTTTCAAGAAAGAAATATGGTTTACCACCTCATGCTAAAAAACCCATCAAAGACTTCTTGGTGAATTAATTTTGTGTAGATTCCGTCGGAATTGGGAAGCATGTTGTCCACAAGGGGCAATATATACCATGTGGAAGAATATCTAGTAGTCAATACATATAGTCATGGAAACGGATTAGGGAACACCTGAAAGTACAACTGTTCCTTTATTCTGTTCCAGGTTTCTTCACAATCTTTGTATTGCACTGTGGGTGAAATTTTGGAAAAGAATAAAGAAACACTTTCAGGTGTTCCCTTATTCGTTTCCATGATTATATTATCTGGGCCTAGGTGGCAAGTCGTTGATGGTGCTGCGATTAGTAGTGAAGAGTTGTGTCCCTTATGTGTGGAAGGATCACATTAGACGACCGGTCAGCCTGTTATCCCATATATCATTACCAATGGTCGACCCGTGAAGATCTGGGTTAGATTTGGTCAATCCGTGCGTGTCGTAAAAAACATGTTTGTTCAATGATCTTTGTCAGCCATACAGGAACATAAGCCTATTTGTATGAACTTGTCCCACGTGGGGAATCGATCTCGTGACTTTGGCGAACGCTTTAACCACTCAACTACTTCATTGTTGAGAGCATACACATGTGCAAGACATATGTTTTTGCGAAGCTAGCATCATGACACGTACTTGAAGCATTAAGGAGCACGAGTGGAATACTCACATGTTAAACTGTTTAACGACTTATATTTAAGTGGTCTTGAGAAACCCGATGTAGGACTGGTAGGTATGTATATGTCGTAACGAGACAAAATGCATACGGTGTCATTCTTAAAACCAGTGAAGAACGGTATCGGGTGGTCCAGACTCGATTATTTACAGACCGCCGCCATATAGCTGGAATATTACTGAGAGCGGCGTTAAACTTAAGTCACTCACTCACTCACTCTTCTTTAAATTATTTAAAGGTTTACTGTCATATATCCAAGACGTCCACAGGGGTGTGTCGTAGCCATGGTAACCATGAGTACACTTGTCCGGCTATTTATCAGCTGCAGCAGTGACCATTGTTTTTAGTTGTTTAACGCCGCACTCAGCAATATTCCAGCTATATGGCGGCGGTCTGTAAAATAACCGCGTCTGGACCAGACAATCCAGTGATCAACAGCATGAGCAGCGATCTAAGTCAGCGAACTTGACCACGCGATCCCGTAAATCGCCTTTTACGACAAGAATGGGTTACTGAAGGTCAATTCTAACCCTGATCTTCACGGGGTTTAAAGAAAAGGGACAAAGGTCTTTTCCATGATCATAAGTACAGAATTTAATAGAGTGATTTAAAATTTACATTTGTCGTTTTCGAACTTTGCAAGTTGTTGATGTACTCTTACGTTCTAAATTCGCGTGCAGTAGTTCTCTAACGGGAGATCCGAGAAGATGTTATAGTTTCAAACAGACATTAGTTTGGTTTTAGGTCTTATTTATCTGCAGTTCTAATCGACAAAAAATAAGCTGTAATTTAGATGTATTTTTAATACCCTTTTAAGTCCCTCCCAAAACAACACCAGCTCATCTAGAGATTAGCGTTTAATTAATGTTTATGTTACGACAGACTTTGCAGTTAAAGTCGTTATCAGATCCAGCAGACTTACATGGTGGTATCGTGTACTCGCATGTCTCATCGCTCACGATATCCATCACGTGATTTTTTATAACATCACGTGATACATCACGAACAGTTCCGCATGGTTCTACGTTGGACCTTATCATGCATCAACAAGGAGTCGACTTGTGAGGAAATGCTTGTATCAAGGAAGCGTTTATTCTGATGAAATGCGGCTTGTCGCTGAGACACAGCTGGGACATTGTGATACTTAATTCTTTGAGGGCGTTATCTCGAAGTACGTCGGATGCGCAAAACAAAACTCGCGATCGTTGTTGAAAAAATGAACGTCGTGTTTGAGAGCTGGTGCCAACTGTTTGAAACAGAAAAACGTGTTTGAAAGACAGACATAATCATTCCGTTTTTTCGTATTCTCTCGCTTCGATTACAATCTCAATCGAAAGTTATTTGCTCTGATATCCGTACACGCCAAGGGCAGGTAACTCAATGTCAACACGATATTCTTGTTTGTTATATAACGCTGCACGAGCAATATTTCAGCAATATAACGGCAATTTCCGTCAACTTTCGACGGATTAGAGTTTCTTATTCATCACCCGTGAAGATCCGGGTTGGAACTGGTTTGTTTGTTTGGGCTGTTGATTTAGGCTGCACTCAGCAATATTCCAGCTATATGGCGGTTAGAATTGCTCTTCAGCAACCCATGCTTGTCGCAAGAGGCGACTAACGGGATCGGGTGGTCAGGCTCGCTGACTTGGTTGACACGCGTCATCCTATCCCAATTGTGTAGATCGATGCTCATTCTGTTGATCACTGGATTGTCTGGTCCAGACTCGACTATTTCCTGACCGCCGTCATATTGCTGCAGTATTACTGAGTTCGCGGCCGTTAATCAACATATATTCATAACATCGATGAGGCTATAGTCCTATATAGTACAGGATCCGGGATGTGTTACAATTTCATTACATTGTTACATTTCTTAAATGCAATGTACATAGTTAGATCTATACTATCCAGAAAAAGAAACGCATAGACATTTCGTATTTTTAAAAATATATTAATTACCTATTGTGTTCAAACAATCGTCAAAATATGTAACAAAAGTGTTGATAACATGATTTTACGCAATTGTACAAGTCAAAAATCGACTTTACCTGAAAATGTTGATTTTGATGATATTTCTTACAAGTATTAAAAAGGCATTGCCACAACGCAACAGAAATCACCTTCCAGCAAAGAGCATGCACTGTCTGGCTATAAAAATCGAGATTACTTTCGGAAATCGACATTCGTTTTGAAGAAGCTGCAAGGTCAAATCGCTACGCCACGTCTTGACGCTGCGACAAGGAACATTGCCAATGAAAGAATGAACGCTGGAGATTATCAATCTTCTGTTGCAAGGCATCTGAATGTTAGTCTGGGCACGATATCACAGCTTGCAGCTCGTTACAACCAAACAGGTATAACAAATGACCGTCCCCGTACAGGCAGACCTCGAGTCACCACTGCAGCCCAAGATCGATACATCCGGGTACTGCATTTGCATGATCGTACTGCCACGGGTGAAGGCACAGCAGCCAGGGTGCCTGGACTTCGGAGGATATCCGGTCAAACTGTACGGAACAGGTTGAGAGAGATCGGACTGAGAGCCAGGAGAGCCGACGTCGGGAGCGTGCTACGTCGACGCCATCGCGCTCATCGTCTCCGTTAACTAAAATTATGCACTTGGTAGAATAGACATTATCTTATTCTAAAATGATGTAAAAATGCATGTACTAAACTATATTTGTGGACGAGTTATACATCTTTAAAAATACAACATTTTCGCAACATATTTCTGGGTTATGCGTTTCTTTTTGGAATAGTACATAATAGTATTGTTACAATCTCATGTCAGATATGTGTTACTACTTGGATTGTGATAGAAATATTTCTTTACGTATTTTTGTAGCATCATTATGAATTGGACATATAAGTAGGAAGTGATATTCGTCTTCAGTTAAGCTATATCTACAGAGTCCATCTTTCCTTAATGTGCCTGAATTACAAGGTAATCGTGAAGAGGGCATTTCAAAAGGCTCCTAAATATCTACAGAGAGTGTTCTAAGGAGAAATAACCTAGGTTTAATAGTTTGATACCGGTCAGCATTGCGAGAGGAACATACTGAATCATGCCACTTCGGGAGGTACATGTCTTTTAGGTGCCGTTTAAAAAGGTTTAGATTAATTATAGCAATTACCCACGTTGTGTTATCCAGGGGCATGATAATATGCAGTCAACCGAACCTCGGAGACTGATCACCCAATCCCATCAATCGCCTGCTACGAACCAGTGATAGACATCATGAGCATCGATCTACACAACATGGATCCGATGACATGTGTCAACCAAGTCAACGAGTCTGACCACCCGATTCCGTCATTTCAACAAGTACTGGTTCCTGAAGACCGGTTCCAACCCATATCCTTACGGGGTTCATCACTGGGCATATTATATATATCAAAGTATAGTAACAATTTAGAGCCTTGTGCACATAGGTTTCTGCCACCATGAGCTGGCTTTGTGTCACAAGTGCACCGTCTGTCATATTGGGAAAGGCATGCTGGGTAAATAGAAACACGGAGATTACCGGAATGGCACGTATAATTGAAAGCTACATAAGAAGACATTTAGCCACAAAAATGGGAAATGTAGAGGCTACTGTTCCGCAGTATGTTAATGATCAACCAGACCAGTGATTCAGAACCTGGGGAAATCTAGACTTGCTTCATTTAGGGCTTTAGCATAGCAGGGAGGGCTATTCAGTAGGGAAAATAACGTGGTTCAGGGACTGTGAGACAGACTAATAATTAACTGTTGGACAGATATACGTTATGAAATATACGTCATAGAAAAATAACCAGTCTGGCTTTAAATGACTTGAGGCGCACCTCCTTGTACGGCCAAATACGGGTAAATACAGCTAACAAAATACCAGGCTGACTACCCACTATCCTAGAGTAATTAACGCTCAGTCCCTGATAAACATGTATTTTATAGAAACCAAAAAGTCCATTTAAACTGAAAAGTAGTCCAGTGACATAAGAGGCTAATAAAAAGGACTCTGGTTCATTTAGAGTTAATTGCAATTTTTTCCCTACTTGTATTAACATTTACGAAGAGAAATGTTTCTTGTAAATCCCCCTTCGACGCATCCTTGTTTGAGGTTGAAGCAATTAGAAGAGCCTGATACAGTTCAAGGCAGTTTCCCGTTTAACATCCCTACGATAAAACACCCTAATGGCCACATTTTCGCACCTCTCATAGCAGATTGTTCTTGGAGAAGTGTTTGGAAAGGAATTGCTTTGTGGTGAAAAAGACATCCAAGAGTTTTCACTTTTACCTTGGTGCAATAGAAACTAAGTGGGGAATAAGACTGACTATCGAAAAAAAATGTAATTGCAAACTCTATTTTAATGTACCCCGAGCGAATTCTGTGTACATAATGGCGCAACGCCAGATGTCTGAGACAAAGCACTGATTTAACCGAGTTTCAATTATATGGTGAAGAATGCAGTTGATGCAAGAACTGCGGGACCATTGTTGGAACTATCTCCCTGGAGATCTCTAGGACTGTTTCACCCGTCACCTTGTGCTAATTGCCAAATTTGTTTTTGTAACGGGAAATATTCCTGAACTAAAGGGTTATCTGGAGGTGAGTTTTAGTCTCTGTTGTGGTAATTGTCAGCGGGATTATGTAGATGAGTTTCCCTTGTTGTTTGTCTAATTGGTCATTTTGGGAGGCTGTTCTGAAGGAGGCAATGAATAGCATTACAAATAGGTCCCGAATGGGGATTCGAACTTTGGTCGTATGAATAGCGAGTGACCGCTCTATTCATTGCTCTAATCACCTAACCCCAAAAATAAACTCCCCACAGACACATATTTCAACACCATCTTAGCTGTAAAGGTGACTGGTTGTATCTGTAATTGGGAAGATAAAGAAAAACGAACGGTAAGTTCATGGTATTAATTATCACACTGAGCCTTGGCCTACAAAATATAGCCGTCGAAAGTTGCGAAACTATGTTCATGAAAACAAGTAAAGGAACAACCATATAAGTGAGTGAGTTGAACTATACTTCGCTTTTACCAATATTCCTCGACGGGGCGACACCTGAAATGGGCTTCACACATTGTACCTTTGTGGGAAATCGAATCCGGGTCTTTGGCGTCATGACGAGCGAACGCTTTAACCAATAGGTTACCGAACCGCCCCACGATATCTACGGGTGAGTCAGTGAGTATAGTTTTATGCCGCTTTTATCAATATTCCAGCAATATCATGGCGGGGCCACACCTGAAATGGGCTTCACAGATAATATCCAAGTGGGGAATCGAACTCTGGTCTTCGGCGTGACGAGCAGACGCTTTCACCACTGCGCTACCCCGCCGCCCCGTTTAGTCAGTGAGAAGTATTTAATTTATATACTGACTTACAATAGTAAATACACATTTGGGCTTTTCCATGATATTCTCCCAAAATACAATGTACATATTTTATAACAAGTTTTGATTCTGACTTCCGAATATATTAATAGATAATAATTCCAAAGCACCAGGTGTGTACTTTCTTTTCTACGTCAGTATATGATCAATGTGAATGGCCAGTGTCAGTTGGAACAAGGGGCGGTGGGGTAGCCTAGCGGATAAAGCGCTCGCTCGTCACGCAATAGAGCCCGGTTCGCTTCCCCACATGGGTACAATGTGTGAAGCCCATTTCTGGTGTCCCCCGCCGTGATATTGCTGGAATATTGCTGAAAGCGGCGTAAAATTAAACTCACCCACTAACTCAGATCTGGACCATTTAGTTTTAATTTCTTTGGTAGATCACATTGGTCATATATCTATAATCAATTAAACTTGAATACGATGGAATACTCGATAATCAAACACGCGTTAGCCTCACTAGAAACCTCAGCAAAGAAAACTCACCCAACTCTCTAACGAAACAAATAGTCAGTTAATGTTTCACATCATATTTCTTGTGAAATATCCTTCTTTTGGCTCCCGAAATTCAATTTTAGGTACACCTGTCAAAATATCGTTGGCAAACTGAATCAGCGTCACTATCGTGTTAACGTCTCAGACGCCTGGCTGCCTCAAGGCGGTAAGGACACAGACTCCTCACAGTTAATGAAATTACACGAATTAATACACCAGGACGGAATTCAAGCAAGTTCATCGTGTATTCCTTAGATCTTCGCCATGTCGGTACGATTTGTGTCGTAGTCAACTGCACGAGCGAGCGTAACCGTTGATGAAGTTACCACACCGTCTTAAGAGGAAAGTGTAAAATTAGTATTTGAGCGGAAATAATATTTTTTGTTAAAGTGGGTTGTTATTGAACTAATGTACGACGTGCACAATATTTCAGGTTTCTATTCTTGTCACCAGTTTGCAGAAAAGCGCGAAGAAAATCAGGTTTATGTCAGCAATAAGAAAATACAATTTAGGTTTAAACAGTTTGCCGTTCACGAACATGCCTTCATCCTGATCTCTTCGTTCCAGCATCTGTTTCTTGTGCGAAAAGTGAAACTTACGATTGCAGCATAATGACAGTAGAACGCTCTTGCCCTTCAATATTGAACGTCTCCAACCTATTCCACCTTAAGGGCTGTTCTCAAGATCTATACCTTCCGGAGTGGTAGCCTAGTGATTAAGCGTTCGCTTGTCTCGCCGAAGATCCGGGTTCTATTTCCACATGGGTACAATGTGAGAAGCCCATTTCGGGTGTCCCCTGCAGTGATATTGCTGGAATATTGCTAAACGGTGCGTTAAGGTATACTCAGAATATGAGTGAGTGAGTGAATATGGTCCCGATATAGGACTGGTAGGTACATATGTTCAAAACCCGTTACGAATGACTACAATGATGATTACTAAATATATAGGAATGTATCTATGTGAAGTGAGTGAGTGAGTGTGGTTTTACGCCGCTTTTAGCAATATTCCAGCAATATCACGGCCCAGGACACCAGAAATGGGCTTCACACATTGTACCCTTGTGGGGAATCGAACCCGGGTCTTCGGCGTGACGAGCGAATGCTTTAACCACTAGGCTACCCCACCGCCCCCTCAGAATATGAATATGACCTATCCCTTTCCTGCGCTTTGAGTGAGTATGATACTAGTATTGAGCATGGACAAAAATGCAATGTAAATAATCAGTCTGGACCAGACAGTCTAGTGATCAACAGCATAAGCATCCATCTACGCAATTGGGTCACGATGACATTTGCCAACAAAGTCAGCCAGTCTGACCAACCGATCCTGTAAGTCGCCTCTTACGACAAGCATGGGTTGCTGAAGATCAATTCTTACCCAGATCTTCACATTTAAGTTGTAGTAGTAGTACTGTATCCAATATAATTGTATGCAATACAGGTGAAATAATTGTGTTTCAACAGCATTGTCATGAAACAAATACTTTGCAATTTTGATAATACATTTAGTATTGCTAAAATGTTCTTACAACGACCGCATGTGAAAAGATGTGGAATTTAGGTATTTAATATAATATTGTCTGAGATTTTATAATTACAAAAAGTTAGATTCTTTTCAAGTATGATTTACAAGCTTTATAATTTTCCAATTTGCAAGGAAAATTAAAACTGCAACCACTCAATTTCTACTCGGAACGTTTTCACATGAAGTTTTTGCTTTAGAACGGGAATATAATCAGCCAATTTGGAACTTTCGGATAAATCACAGTGCAAACGTGTAAAAGCTGAGGTAACATGCATGTTACCTCACCTGAAATAGAATTTCATAACCATACGTTTGAAAGAGTCAGACATCAATAAATCCTTATCTAAAAATAACTGTTTCAAGTTTCGTTACCCTAATTACGTACCCTTGTTTGTCGTACAAATGCAGCATATTTGGTAAAACGAAATACCGGCATATTGATAAGGGACAGACAAAAATATTCAAATTTAAAAATAACTCGCTTGCCTCATTATTTGAAGGTTTCATTTGATAAACACTGACAAATGTACAGTTAAATTTTTATCACTAAATCTAAAAACATTAGGCCCGTAAAACCTATTTGTGTTATTCTGTTTAACAAGACCATGAGCAACTTTCTTGACTGAAATGAAATTTTATTTAAACTTGCTAAAGTGAGTTAGTGGGTGAGTAAGGTTTTGTGCCGCTTTTAGCAATATTCCTGCAATATTACGGCAGGGGACACCAGCAAGTATCTTCACACATTGTGTCCACATGGGGAATCAAACCTGGGTCTACGGCGAGTCGAGGGAACGATTAACCACTAGGCTACCCCATCTCCCCTGTTTGCTAGAATGCATGTACCAAGATATCTCCACCACAATACTATCTATAAAACGATATAAACCTGCCTCATTTTAATAACTATGTTTGTTTTTGATAGATTCGCTGTCTATATTCCTTTCATTTTTAAATTGTGAGTATTATTGGCAAAATTACCCAACAACAATACACATGTAAGTGAACACAGAAATTACAGGTCAGTTCAGTTTCACTAACCGATTAGTTTTTATATAAGGCTGAATCAAGAAGGGATCAAGCATAGACCCTTGACTCACACACATGACACAATTAAGATTACCAGACACTCTGTTGTTTGAACGAACTAAAACCTTTACATTATTGTCGATCGACTGTCACATTTTATGCATTCTTGTACTCAAGTCTTGTTTGTGCAATGGCTTCCAAGCGCAGAATGGTGTCTATTGCTTTAGAAAAATCAATAAATGCTACACAAAAACTCACCACCTTTACGTGAAAGATAAACATTGAACGACATAATATAAAACAAGACAATTATCAATAGTTCCAAGTCTTGCATATACCATTAAGGTTTTAGATCTTTGCAACTTTGGTAAAACCACGATCACGGGCATCGTTTGGCTAGTGTTTCGTCTTTGAAAACACATAATTCTGATAGAAGCAAATAATTCGGGACGGAAGGGAGGTAAAATAATATGACTCCGAGACTGCGTATTATCGTACTTTGAATGTTTCTGCCTCATCCAATTCATCATCTCTCCCAAATTCAAGGAGTGTTGGTAACCAGTGGTTACATCGTTCGTTAGTCACCGAAGTCCCGGGTTCGATTCCCAACATGGGTACATTGTATGAAGCCCATTTCTGGAGTCGCTGTGATATTACTGGAACATTGCAAAAAGCACTCACTCACTCTAGGGTGTTGTTGCGGTTGCCCCGTCACGCCGAAGACCCAGGTTCGATTCCCAAACCGCGTGGGTCTCCTTCCACTGGTATACGACTGGGGTGTTGATAACGACGTCGTAAAACCACACTCACTCAGTCACTCAAGATGTTTAACCCCCATCCCCTCACCCCCCATATCGCTGCATCCAACAATCTTGGTTCCTGTCTCCCCGTTGTTCCAACTGCCTTCTCTCTCTCTGCCTTCGTTCCACTGATCCAACCTAACACTACCTTCTCTACCTATATTCTCGCCCTTCCCCCATCCAGAGGGACGGTACATTCAGTAGCCCATGTTTGTCGTAAGAGGCGACCAACGGGATCGGGTGGTCAGACTCGCTGGCTTGGTTGACACATGTCATCGGTTCCCAATTGCGCAGATCGATACTCATGCTGTTGATCACTGGATTGTCTGGTCCAGACTCGATTATTTACAGACCGCTGGCATATAGCTGGACTATTGCTGAGTGCGGCGTAAAACTAAACTCACTCACTCACTCCAGAGGTTCAAGTAAGTCTAAATGGATAGTGTTTGCAGCTGGTAATACAAATGAGCAGCGCGGGTGTTGAGACGGCATGACATAGCACTATGTTGAAACAGACAGAAAATGTCAAGGATATTTATTCTGACTATGTGGAAACACCCTTGCAATCAATACCACATACAAACACATACCTACAGATTAGTCTAGGGGAGGGGGAGGGGGTGGGGTTTGGGTCTTTGAGGAAAAAAAAATAATTGTCCAGCCACTGCTAAAACATACAATTGTTTCTGTTTACTCTCTGTGAAACATGTAAAACATCTTCTGGACATCCCGAATGTTCTTTAAAGGATCAGTTACTTTCCATCATTAAGGAATACGTATATTGGAGCTCCAAATCCGAAGCAGCGTGGCTCTGTAATTACAAGCCTTTTCTTAAAACTAGTCTGTGGATGCTGGAACAACTGTCGTGTAATAAACTAGATGTCTGGGGACGGTATCGGAAGAACGATGGGTAATTCTAGCCGCGAGTGAAATAAGCCATTGCTCTCTTTGTCATTACCCATTTATACAGCGCGTGCACCGTACTGCGTTATCAGGGCCGTCTTACAGTAAGAGGAAGTTGAACGAGTGCGTTACATCTACGTTAGCCTTGACCCTGGGTCAGCGGTAATTACGTGAATATATCAGCGGTCTCCATTCCGTCCGCCCGCCCACAGGGGTCCGACGCTGCCCAGACTCAACTTTTTCCACTCATGGTACACGTAGCCAGTTATGTAGACTAAGGCTTAGTCTCTGAATATATATAATTTTGATAGTAACAAACAAGCCCATTTATATTGAAAAGGAGCCCTAGGGAGACCAGAGATTCAGAACCTGAGGAAATCTAGACTTGCTTTATTTGGGGCTTTAGCATAGCAGAGAGGGCTTGGCAGTAGGGAAATTAATGTGGTTCAGGGACTGTGAGACAGACTACCAGTTATGCGACATTTGTTGGCTGAAGCTAGACTAACAACTAGTCTCTGAAATGAACAGGAATTAATAAGGAAGTACTCACTGTTACGATTAAACACTACTGAGAGATGGAGGGCGAGTGTGACATGGACTTGTCATGTATATACTGTCGCTTTCATGCCACCACCAAATGCCCGTCAGTATAAAGTTTCAGAATTCTTCGTTTCGTTTGTTGAATGAATCCAGCTTTTGTATCATTCAAAATGGACACTGTAACATGAGCTGTATCGTGTGTGATTGCGATCCCTGTGAGTAAAATGTATATACAAAAGAATATACATGAAACTTACTTTTTGTTTTGTTTTCTTTCATGGTGATATGTGGTGATATACCATGGTCGGATGTCACGAAGTTCGGATAACTCGATATTTTTTCTTGGTCCAATGAATATCGAGACAACGGTGCGCGACTGTATTTTACAGAAACAAAATATCAAACATGGGCGCATCCAAGGGGGGGCTCGAACCCCTTGACACCCCCCACCCCCCCTGAAAATGACTTAAGACCACATTGAAGATTATTAATTTTGCGTTGACGGAGGCCATGTTTCATCTTTCAATCTTTCATCTCAGAAGTTTCACCTAAGTAAACGTCAGACACATACTTCAGGCTTCCCTCCCTCATTAAACCGACTCCCCGTTATGCAAATGAAATGTACAGTGGAATCCCTCTAAACCGGTAGTCCTCCAATCCGGCATGCTCTCAATATCGGCGCTAGACTTTGGTCCCGACAGAAGCTAGTATAATTTATCATCATTTACACGCCCTCTAATTCGGTTTCAGTCTATTCCGTATGTCGGCACACATAAGTCCGCCCAATTGACTGTTTGTGCAGTAATTAACGCTCTCTAAACCGGCATCCGGTATCTAGGCTCTCCTGATGATTGGCATTGAGCTCATTGATGTTGTCCTATAAGGATTAGGCCTACGTAGGTGAGTGACGCGTGTCACTTGTATGCGCCTGAAGATGTCTTTAACTGCGACGAGACTGGTTTGTTTTTCTGTGTTTTACCGGATGTTATCTTTATTGATGAATAGTAAATGTGATGACTATCAACACGTTGTTCAAAGTGTGTTAAACCAAACACACACAATCATACAAAAAATATGTATGTATTTTTGTATCAACAGAGAACCACGGACCAGGTAAACAGGTTTAATCAACGCCCACCAATACCTTGCCACTCCCACACTTCCTGTCCACCATATACAGGGACTAGTATACACCTGTCATGAAATTCATAATATGAAGATTTCATCCTCTGCTGAGGAATTCGAAGGGGATCAGGACCGGATGATAGGATTCCATTTAAGCCCCAAAATGTATTATATTTCTGGTCCCACCCGCGTCATGTTCACGGGCTTATATATTTTCCGTTTATTTATCCAAAGGCAGGTAACTCTAACACAAGAGTCTTAATGCGTATTGTGTCTATGCGGGTTTTATAGTGTTGATGGGTGTGGCGAGATTATAAGTCGTTTGGCTTTTCAGTAATAGTTTGAACCAAACTATTTCGAACCTTTTTTTTGTTGTGAAAGGACCCAACAATAAAACAAACAAAAAATGCAAAAAAGCCACGTCGTCACGTAATTTTACGCCAAAACAAAAAGAGCAAAAACATTAACAGTTTTTCGTCAAAGGATTAGTTCTTGAAAGATTTACTACAACGTAATTTTTGTACTTCTAAAAGTTTACCCCTTGAAATACAGTTTATGAGACTTTGATCACGTTTAATGAAGTTCAAGTGACGGCGCAAGACTATTTCAATTAATATTACTTTTTACACAGAAAGTTTTTCAGTACACGTGAGATCCAAATTGGATAAAAACGGGAGAGGAAAAACAAGGTCTCTTTTATGTTTTTATTACAAAACCTTACAGGAGCGCGTTAACATCACTTAAATAAAAACATGCCTGTACAAAAACATCTTCTTCCTCAGCTTCGGCACCCTCAGCTTTGTTTTTTTCCGAGTGGCAAATTAAGAAAAAATGCCTGCGTTACTGACACAAGAGTCCTTTAAGTGTTATTGCTTCATATACATTCACGGTCGATTCTGTGTGGCGCTAGAGTGGGTGGGTGAATGAGTGATTTTAGTTTTACGACGCTTTTATCAATATTCCAGCAATATCACGACGGGGGACACCAGAAATGGGCTTCACACACTGTACCCATGTGGGGAATGGAACCAGGGTCTCCGGAGTGCGGGCGAACGCTTTAACCACTAGGATACCCCACCTCCCCTGGTGCTAGAGGGAGAACGTATCATGGTGGAGTGGTCGTGTCCCTCTTCGCTGTCACCTCACCCAATTGTGTCAGCAACCTTTCATTTTGGGTTCGAATCCCAGACTCAACCCGATTGTGTTTCAATTCGATTCCCCACATGGGTACAATATGTGAAGACCATTTCTGGTGTCCCCTGTCATGATATTGCTGGAATATTACTAAAAGAGGCGTAAAACCAACTCACTCACTCCATTTTAAATCGTTTCAGTGTATGAGAATCATGAGCCGTGAGTCGTAGTTTTTTTGTTTTTTGGTTTTAGTTCTTTCTGAGTAAGGTTCGGCTGCGTTCATACGTGTTCATATGTAGTCGATATGGTCAATCACGGATTCTGGTAACACTAAGGGAAGCAACTCTGCAGAGCCAAATTACAACGTCTTACCCCGTTAACGTCGAGAGTATCTTGACTTGTATAACAAGTCCAATTTTAACAGAAGCGTTTTGAATCTCTCAAATCTATACGTAAGTAGCAAAAAATAAAGAGGGAGATATCAGTTCAAACTGATAACAACTGAGCCTAAAATAGATTCCTTTACATCTTTATCAAAACACTTTTCATACTCTCTCCTTCCCTTGTAACGTTAACCATCTTGTTTTCTTGACCGATAAACCTACAATAACCGGATCAGCAAATACCGTTATCTTTGCACGACTTACATGTGACTATTTTCAATCAGACAGACATATGACGTTCATGTGCCTGATAACATACCGACAGTAGTACTTAATTTCCCATCTGGCCAATATATCTAGAAGCATTAGCCCGATACATTATGATAATTTCCCCGACGGAATGCCTGACGGTTATCTGGTTCGACATTTCACATACTTACTTTTTCAGTCGCGTAATGGGTCGGCAAATATCACAGCTATAATCTGTATTACATTCATGTATTAAACAGCCTAGCCCTTATATTTTGGTATAATTATGAATATCGTATTACATGTATATAACACGTGGAGTCGGATAACGGTACATTGTGACATTGTATGCATCCGTTTGAATCCGGTTTAAGGAGATTTAAAAGGTGAAGCCAGTAAACTGGTGTTTGGGCTGGTTAGCGCAGCAAGTTCAGCGCTCTTTATCCATCAAGGGAGGCCCAAAATGAGGTACAATCATCTACTATATTTGATCTACGTGCGGTTTTTTACATTAAATTTTTTTTTAAATTGAGAACTGACCAATAAACGTTAAAAAATCTGGAATGTCTAATGGTTGGTCAAGACTATATAGCAGTACTTCTCAAAGGTTTTGCAAGGACCATTCCGTTCCCGAATCAGTTGGACTTCCAGCAACAGTTCTTCAGAATATCGCGTGTTAGCATTTTCGAGACTGTATAATATGAAAACGCATTCCGATTGTCACTTTCCCGTAAGCGATGCTCTGATTGGTCGGATGAAAGGTTGTTGTCAAGTGACCTTAATGGGGTAGATTCCGTATTAAGTGTTAGCGAGAGCGATGGTGTGGTTTTAATGAGTCATTTGCGGAAAAAATGGAACTTCCCAAAGGATGCAGCCTGCGCCTGAAATAAATTAGATCTAGGTTTCGTGTTGCATACACATTTTGCAACAAAATAATGTTGTCAGGCTCGCTGACTTGGTGGACACATGTCATCGTATCCCAATTGAATAGATCGATGTTCATGATGTTGATCTCTGGATTGTCTAGATTTGATTCGATTATTTACAGACATCCCCCATATAGCTGTAAAAGTGCCTTGTGCGGCGTTAAACAACAAATAAACCTAGACCAAACAAAACTTTAGTTTTACGCCGCTTATAGCAATATACCAACAACATCATGGGCTTCAAATATTGTACCCATGTGGGTAATCGAACCCGGGTCGTCGGCGTGACGAGCGAACGCTTTAACCACTATGCTACCGCCCCTATTACAATGGAAGGAGTACCTCAACATTGTTTTACCCGGTGAACAGTGTTGCTGTTATCTCAGGGAGGGTAGTTGTGAGTGAGTTGGGTTTTATGCCCATTTTGGCTAATTGAATATTCCAGCAATATCACAGCAGAGAAAAGGAAACGAGCTCCACATATCAGTTCCATGTGACCAATGGAAACCTGGACTTTCCATGTTTTATACACTAAGCTGTTCCACCACCTACCGGCACGTAAATGCTTGAATCTGGGCCTGACAAATCAGTGGATGACATCATGAGCAGATATAATCCACGCCCGATAAGATTCTAATTACTATGTCCAGGGTGCCTCTTTGTCGTGCTTCCCTAGGAGAATATTCAATGCGTTACATTTAATAGTTATTGTTACTATTGATAATACTTATAATCATTTTTCTGATTCCAGGACAAGGAGGGCGGTGGGTTAGCCTAGTGGTTAAAACGTTCGCTCGTCACGCCGAAGACCAGGGTTCGATTCCCGCCGTGATCTTGCTGGAATATTGCTAAAAGCGGCGTAAAACTAAACTCACCCACTCACACTCCAGGGCAAGGTGTCTTGACACCTGTCTATGCCACTGCACATAAAACCAATTCTGATAACGTCTCCAATATTACATCGATCTATCATACGGAAGTTCCTAACCTTTGCTAACTAGGAGAAACAAGAGGATTTAAAAAGACATGATGCATTTGCCCATTAGGACAATTTGGCCGTAAGAGAAGTAACCAATCTTCCCACAAAAGACGTCTGTTTGTTTCGTTTATTAGATTTATCAACAGCAGAAATGTTTATGATTCCTGAAAGTTTTCGAAACAAAACTTGTTATAAACGTGAATGTCATAATAATAATAGTTTGCAGTTAGAATGTTGAAATATTTATACCTATTGAACTCTCCGTATATCTTTCATAAACTTGACGCACAATCTATCAATCTATCGACCGATCAATCGATCAGTAAATCGTGAAATACACATATTCGGTTATATTACAAAAAGCCCTTAAACTCCAAAGTATGAGTCGGTCATTCTACGTTGATCCCCACATGGGTACAATGTGTAAAGAACATTTCTGGTGTCCTCCGCCGTGATATTGCTGGAATATTGCTAAAAGTGGAGTAAAACCATACTCACTCACTCTTAAGGTAAATGCTTTGAAATAACCTCTAACAATCAAGAATGTATTTCCCGAGGATTTTTATGCATTCGAAACACTAAGGACAAGAAAAAATATATCTCGGATGTTTTTTCAGTGATCTTTGTCAGTCATACAGGAACATAAGTCTGTTTCTGTGAACTTGTCCCACGTGGGGGAATCGATCTCGAGACTTTGGCGAACGTTTTACTCTGACACTAAGACCACGTGTTCGCTCAACACAATCGAGCCTACGATCTGGCTTCATAAACCTATATGCATTCCACAGTGAAATGTCAATGCATGCAAATTGATTTTAATTCACACTCCATGCTAGCTGGTTCCAGGACATAAATAGTGTCAATTTCATCTGTGAGAATGTTGACATTCTTGTTACTTGCTGATCAGCCTCTCGACACATATAGCAGTAGATACTTCTACCAACTACTGCTACAAAAGATGGAGTCTTCATTGATGCTTAGTTCGTCAATTACAAATACAGACACACGGGTAAATGTAACAAGGATAGTTTCCTACTACATGCATGTAATATTTGAACGTACGAGGCTACTAACGTGAATACAATACCCGTGAAGATCCGGGTAAGAAATGGTTTTCAGCAACCCATGCTTGTCGTAAGAGGCGACTAACGGGGTCGGGTGGTCAGACTCGCAGACTTGGTTGACACATGTCATCGCATCCCAATTGTCGATCGATGCTCATGGTGTTGATCACTGGATTGTCTGATCCAGACTCGATTATTTACAGACCGCCGCCATATAGCTGGAATATTGCTGAGTGCGGCGTTAAACAACAAACAAATATTAAGTTATCATATTGTAAATTATAAATAATAACGATGATGGTGTATATATATCTATTATAATCTATTTTCTGAAATCAACATATGGGATTTGCATTTCTTTGTTAGTCATTGTGTCAACACGTGCATGTATATAAATATATGTCGTAGGGAAATAGCATAACCTTCTCAGGTTGTCATACACCATCATATGACAAGCTAACAAAGAGTAAATTATGCTATTTCCCTACAACTTCATGATTTAAGAAGACAATAACACGAAGAACAGGTCATATTTCAATGTCGGAATCTATTATTCAAAGGAATGTGATGTTAATCTGTCATATTACACATTTTTCGAAAAGCTGTTTTGTCACATATTATTTTTTGCATGATTAAATTCATTTTAAGTTGACATTCTGTGCAGTAAAGGGAATGTTTCAATGACTTTCATGATCACTAAGTGAGAAGAAATGGCTCCTTTTGACGTGTAACACACACGACGTTCGTGGGAACGCACGCTGTGGCAGGTAAACCCATCGACGTTGCAGGCAACGTAAAAATCGCGCTGACGTTAAAAACATTCTGGTATAATAGACACAAAGAAAGGTATATGATTTGTTGTAGACAGACCGAACAACAGAAAACATACTTATAAAGAGAATAACCGACGGAGCTCCGTAGCACGTCAGGTTGTATTACTCCTCACAGCGGTATCTAGAGTTGACGTTGCCGCTATCAACACATTGTTGATGGCGTCTGAAATATGTAATGAGTAGCAGAAAAAATCATCTATTTTAGTCTAGTGTTTTGATAAATGACTGTTGTTTCCGACCTTGTTAGCTTTGAAATGCATACATTAATAAAGAAAATAACGAATTCTTAAGATGAGCAAGTGAGTGAATTAAGAGATAACCTGAAGTGTTTTGAAGTTTAGGTCTCCTCTCTGTAGAATCTAAACCTTCTTATTTATAAGTTGCAACTGAGCGCTTTAACTGCGTGAGCTAAACTCGCACCCGTCGTCGACCTCGACATGTAAGGCACTGCAGTGGAATTTCGCGGACTATCAAATCACCTCCTGTCAAATCTGAAAATCTTTCGTTGGCCACACAAGCTTTATCAACAATATATTCTGTTGTATAAAGTTGTTTCTAACCAAACTTGTTTTAAACAAAATCTAATGGTTTCAAAGTAACATTGTTTGTTTCAGTGAAAACGATATATCTTGGAAATGTGTTGACATCTCATAATCGATAGCCTGGAACGGTTTATGACGTCAATATCGTAACCAAAAACATTCATTCGATATCAAACAGAAACACGTCTGGTGGGATACTGGTAACCATTCCTTCAGATCTTTAAGCAGACTCAAGGTGTAATATTTTGTTTTTCTTTCTTATTTGGTGCAAAGTTTTCAATCCGTCTATGCAAACCTGTTTGTACACTTCGTCGTTGGACCCGTGAAGATCCGGGTTAGAACTGATCTTCAGTAACCCATGCTTGTCGTAAGAGGCGACTAACGGGATCGGGTGGTCAGGCTCACTGACTTGATTGACACATGGCATCGTATCCCAATTGGGTAGGTCGATGCTCATGACGTTGATCACTGGATTGTCTGGTCCAGGCGCGATTATTTACAGACCGCCGCCATATAGCTGGAATATTGCTGAGTGCGGCGTTAAATAACAAACCAACCAACTACAACTACGATTACGACTACGACTACTCCTTATAATACGACTACTACAACTACGTCTGGTCCAGGCTCGATTATTTCACTATCACAAGTGCCATTCTTTAAACTGTCACATGTGCCCTCTTTTCACTTTCAAATGTGCCTTATTTTCATTATCAAATGTGCCTTGCTTTAAACTGTCACAAGTGCCTTCCTTTCACTATCACAATCATGTGCCTTGCTTTAAACTGTCACGTGTGCCCTCTTTTCACTTTCAATTGTGCCTCAGAACATGGATTATACAGAAATAATCACCATCCTGGGATGTATAAAATTGTTGCGAGATTGATACAATTCCAGTCATCTTTCGAATTGCCTTGACAGGGGGATTTTCAAAATTAGCATTCTGACTTTTACTGATCTCTCAATGAACCCATTCTCTTTATGTCTACCATTGACACGATACGGGTCACTCAATTATCAGTGACCTTTCTCATGAGTTACAAGGAATGCGTGTTAATGCCCTCATGAGGGGTCACGACACATGCTGGTCCGAAAATTGACCTTGTGTCGTCACTGTCACGGTTACAGGATGCTTACTAACACTAAGTTATTCCCAGAATTAAAATTATACATAAAGCAAAATAACCTTCCCCAAGGAGAACAATGAGTTAGTCTGTCTCACAGTCCCTGAACCACACTATTTCCCCTACTGTATAGTCATCTCGGCAATGCTAAGCTCAAAATGAAGCAAGTCTTGATTTCCTCAGGTTCTTAATCTCTGATCTCCCTGGGACTCCAGCAATGTGCCTGGATATGAGCGCCATATAGGCGGACTACAACAATTACTATTACCTTACCTCACCTCAGAGTGAGTGAGTTTAGTTTTACGCCGCACTCAGCAATATTCCAGCTATATGGCGGCGGTCTGTAAATAATCGAGTCTGGACCAGACAATCCAGTAATCAAGAGCATGCGCATCGATCTGTGCGATGGGGAACCGACGACATGGGTCAACCAAGTCAGCGAGCCTGACCACCCGATCCCGTTAGTCGCCTCTTCCGACAAGCATGGGTTACTGAAGATCAATATTCTAACCAGGACCTTCACGGGTACCTCACCTCAGAAGAAAAACTGACGATGGGATAGCCCAGTGGTTAAAAAATGCCCAAGATCCGGGTTCTGTTCCCAACATGGTTACAATGTGTGAAGTCCTTTTCTGGTGTCCCCACCGTGATGTTGCTGGGATATTGCTAAAAGCGGCGTAAAACTATCCTCACTTCACCTCAGAAGACAAAATGAAGGTCTCTCGGCACTACTTATCTCTCCGTTCACACGGTAGTCATAATGAAAAGTTCAGGTGGTTAATGAGGCAGCTGGGGCTATACCACCCTGTAAATTCACTTAAAGCATAACCGACGTAGCGTGTGACTCTCACGTTTTACCCAAAATTAAACATTAACCAAACAGTAAGGCTCCAGTGTCACATTAGGGCGACATTAGTCTCCAACAGAAAGTAGCATCAGCCTTGGACGCTTGGGACGCTGGGCGAAGGGAGGTGGGCAAAACCATCCCCATGGTAACGAAGCCGTGTCGTGAATTTCGAGATGGGTGAAAGTTAAAGGTTTTATGTGTTATTTATCAGAGAGGAAAACAGAACTGTCTCTCTCTCGTAATGACCAGTTTCCCCGCTCCCCGGACCGACGTACTGATCTCAATGACGGCTTGTTCAATATGAAGAATGCACTTCTTGTGTGTAGTGCTTGCATCCGGGTTCTTGGCGCACGACTTGACAATGATCAGTGGACCAGACTGAGCGCAGCATTTTCGAGGACTGGCGTTACTTAGCGACTACGCAAAAACCTGCACGCAACAGATTTGACACTGTTCCGAAAGATCGGCCCAGCATCCCATGTGTGAGCGTTAAGGAAGAGTTTTAACTGATTAGAAGCAAGGCCCGAAATATATTTGATATATTTCCACTAATCCCTAATCCTTCATTGGTCAGTGTATGATATTTTCATTCAGTTATGATAAGAATCCTAGACACAATCGCTACCAATAGGTGGCGGTGGAGTGGCCAAGTGGTTAAAGCGTTCGCTCGTCACGCTGAAGTCTCGGGTTCGATTCCCCACATGGGTACAATGTGTGAAGCCCATTTCTGGTGTCCCCCGCCGTGCTATTGCTGGAATATTGCTACAAGCGGCGTAAACCCAAACTCACTCACTCACTAATGAGGCTACCAAGAGTTCGAACCATCGAACTTCCACTCCGGAATCGCAACGAAGCTTTCCTAGCTCCGGGGTAGTAAATATACGACAATGGAGGTATAGTGCACGCGATGTTCGAGGCTGTCCACATATATCTCGCCGCCATACTTCCTATTACGAATAAACAAAGACAAGGTTGTCAGTTACAAGCAAGGCTCGGTACACAGAGCTGAGGTACAGAACACTGGACGTTCGAGGCTGTCCACGAATACCTCGCCATCTCACTTCCTTTCAATGAATAAACAAAGACCAGGTTGTCAGTTACAAACAGGGCTCATTACATAGAGCTAGGGGTAAAGAAAACGGGATGTTCGAGGGTGTCCACGAATATCTCGCCCTCATACTTCCTATGAATGAATTAACAAAGGCAGCATTGCCAGTTCAGGCGAAAGGTTCGGCGCATAGTGCTGTCTCATCATTACTTTACTGAGACATGTTATTGTTACAACTCATGCGGCATCTTCGTTTGTTGTTGAAGTCCGCACTCAGCAATATTCCAGCTATGTGAAGGCGGTACGTAATTAACCGAGTCTGGATCAAACAATCCCGTGATTGACATCATGAGCATCGATCTTCGTAGTTGGGTGAGTGAGTGAACTGAGTTTTACGCCGCACTCATCAATATTCCAGCTATGTGACGGCGGTACGTAAATAACCGAGTCTGGATTAAACGATCCCGTGATTGACATCATGAGCATCGTTCTTCGTAGTTTGGTGAGTGAGTGAGATAGCTAACAATCAAGTGATTGACATCATGAGCATCGAGCATCGTAGTTGGGATACGATGACATGTGTCAACCAAGTCAGCGTTGACAGAATATCAAAAACAGATAAAAGAATTCTTCAGATTACAACCTGACTTTTTATGATACCAGAGCCCTCAATGCCCCAACCCGTTGTCTAAATGCTCCAAGTCAGAGTTGTCTATAGTCTATAATTTAATAACGTTCTCGTGTAACTTACAAATGAATGCTTAATCGGAATGTTAGCGAACGCGCAAACAGCTCTCAAATAAATAAATAAATAAATAAATAAAATGAATGAATATTAAAAAAATAAATATATGAATAAACTCCAGAAATGCGTATATTATTTGTCTATTCTCCAGAAATGCGTATATTATTTGTCTATTGTTCGGAGTAAAATATTGCCACGGATGTGTTTATATGAGTAGATCTTCCAAGTTACATCTAATCGGTGCTTTGAGTATAAGTCAGAAACATGTTCAGAAAACAACGCTATGCAATCCAGTTGCGGTTACTCATAGTTTCCTAAATACAACAAAACAAGCAAATCGCATGCATATTTATAGGTTTTTGAACACGCGTTTGTTTATAAACTAAACTGAACGTTGGAGTGGCCTTCGCCGATGTCAGCAGAGTGCGCTCCATGGAGTGAATTGCGCAGATCGATGCTGATGCTGTTGATCACTGGATTGTCTGGTCCAGACTCAATTCTTTACAGACCGCCGCCATATCGCTGGAATATTGCGGAGTGCGGCGTAGAACTAAACTCACTCACTCACTCGTGAAGTTTGTTCTCTTGCTCCACGTGTTCAAAAGGCAGGTCATATTGCGTGGTAATGTACACTGGAGACGGCACCCAGTCTATTTGCGTGTTACAGATCTTTGGGTCGCTCCCCGTCTGAGGAAATCAGGGGGTATCGCGGGAGTGACCCCTATTTCAGTAATGACGTGTTTATATCTACTGCGGATAATGAAGAAATCGCGACCAGCTGCAGACGGCATTTATAGTCCAGAGCGAGCGGGAATGAATGTCGTGGCTTGTTTTGCGGACCAATGAGGCTACTTTACGTCGTTACAAAATATCCTTCTGTCTGGATCGTGACGATTTGAGACAGCATGATGTCAATCACGGGAAGAACATCGGGTATAATAATGAGAGTGAATGCTGATTATCGCCGCAAACACCACTGTTGCAATCGTATAGCGAGTGAGCATGGCTTGACGCCGCTTTTAGCAATTTGTCATCAATATCACGGCGGGGCACACCAGAAACGGGCTTCACATATTGTACCAATGTGGAGAATCGAACCCGGGTCATCGGTGTAATGAGCGAACGCTGTAATTACTAGGCTACCCACATGTCACATGCTATCGTGGCCCAGTTTCGTAGATTGATACTCATGCTGTTAATCACTGGATTGTCTGGTTCTGACACGCTTATTTACAGACCGCCGCCATATAGCTGGAATATTGCTGAGTTTGGCGTTAGACAAGAAACAAACAAACAAACAAACAAACATTTCTATTTCCGAGGCTAAACGTCTGTCTAAGCGGCAAGAACATAATCGTCTTGGTCCATGGAAAAACTAATAGTGGTAGGGTTCGAGATGAATGGGGCAGGGTTCGAGATGAAACGCATAGAATTCGAGATGAATGGGACAGGGTTCGAGATGAAACGGATAGAGTTCGAGATGAATAGGACAGGTTTCGAGATGAAAGAAACGGGAACCCTAAGCTCGTGCACCGGAGTAATTAATTATACTGATATTCCATCGTTTTGTACAATGCCCATCAATATTTTTTTTATGATCTATTAAAACAAAAGAACTATTTCAAATATTATTTGTAATTCGCTGCAAGTCAGGATCGATTTGGACACACATAGTCTTTACACGGTTCCAGTCTCATCAAATCATAAACATCTTCCTGAACAAGATCGCAATACGATCACCTGTAGTATAATAATGGCCATTAAACACCTGTTTCCACACACTTGTGCATGCTCAAAATGCTTACACATTAATACCCCGGAAACCCCAAGCTGCCTGTGATGCGATAGAAGGTAAAGTCACATGACTTATCCCACCGGGTATCCATTTTCTGCTGGGTGAACAGAGGCAATTTTTATCAAACTCACTTGCCTAAGGTGAGACCACATGTATCACATGTGCTTATGCTGTTATCTGGACAACTCAACCAACAGATAGAAATTTCATTTTAATCAAGATGCACGTGCAGCTCATGCAAAATATAACACTGCCGCTGAATACAACCTGCGACTCATGATCAGCACGGTCCTTTCGTGCACAGGCGGTGCTAAAAACACGTGGCTGTATGTTATGGGGACATATCATTTGGCACTGCTGCGGGCACAAATCGTCGCCTCGCATTATTTTCGATGATGATACGTTTGTCTCCCTGTGAAGCAAGGGGATTCAAGCTATTACAAGGGTATTGTTTTTCACAGGCATGTCGATCGTATAAATAAATTGCTGGTACTCGTGGAAGAAAAAACAAAACCTGAGTGGTGACCTCAATGAATACGAATGAGAGGCACAGTCCAAATTGTACCGGGGTGAGATTGGTGTTGTCACCTGTAACAATTTAGCGCATGTGGCTGCCTCGTGTGAATATGTACATTGAGCACGTGGCCTGTGTACACACGCGAAGTACATGTCCACACTTTTGATATCGTCACCACACACGTTTGTATTAACCAAGATGGAAACACATGGCTACAGTTACCTCGTGACCCCCTCAACCCGTGAAGATCCGGTTAAACGTATCTTCAGTAACCCATGCTTGTCTCTAAATGGCGACTAAATGGCGACGGGTTAGCCTTGTAATTAAAACATTCGCTCGTCAAGCCAAAGACCCAGTCTCGATTCCCAAATATTTACATTTCCCTTGTTCACCGCCGTGATATTGCTGGAATATTGCTAAAAGCGGCGTAAAACTAAACTCACTCACTTATGTAACTAACGGAATCGGGTGGTCAGCCTCTCTGACTTGGTTGATGCATGTCATGGCGTAGATCGATGTTCATGATGTCAAATCACTGGATTCGATTATTTACAGACCATTTCGCTGAGTGCGGAGTTAAACAACATGCAATCAGCCAAGTAAGAAAAACAACAGATCTTATCTGTATAACGGCTCCAAGACAGTTGAGATACATCAACTAAAGTTATAGCAGGTCGTTGTAATTAAATAACCGACCGTCTCCCGTGCAGAACGTATCGGAGAAAGACTGCCTTTAATCCAAGCTTTAACACAATACATAAACAATATTCTGCAATATTTGTGGTCACCCTAATATGCCTATTCATTTCAACCTTCAATAACACAATACTTTTCAAAGGAAACATTACACGTCAGGCGTGTCTTGTAAATTTAATAAGATAATTGGCTACGTAACTGAATGACAGCGCCTTATAACAAGATTAACCATTCACCGTAACCAATGCGGAGGGAGCGCTTGTCAATCAAGACGGTCACGTGGTGTGTATGCGCACTTGCGTCTATTTCTGGTAACGTTCTGCGCAGCTAACCTCGTTATCCCTCAATACGTTTGTGGAAAAATATCCCTTAACTCATTGAAAAAATTGTATCAGTCGACCTCACTGAAATGGATTCTCAAAAAAACCAGAAACAACCGACGATGCCTTTTTCTTGAAACGATCATAAATCGATTTATATATTCAGAACACTTCAAACGAAACGTCTTTTAGTAAAAATGATTAAGAATGGTGCTTCTTGATACATGTATTCTGTATTCTTGATGTTTTATTCCGAGCAGAGACAACTCCTTATTGATCAGTTTGTCATACCAAAATACAACATTCCTGAGAGAAGTGTTTTCCAGCAAACTGACATCCTGCCGTCTCAGAAAATAGATAGACAGGTTGACGGATTTCACCGAGAGTTGATAGACAAGCCAGGCGGGCAGGTAAGCAGAAAGATAGACAGGGTAGATAGATGGTAGACGGACCGACCTCCCATCCGCTGGCAGCTCGGCTGGCAGGTAATCAGAAAGGAGAACCATTGGCAAGAAAAGTTTACATGTATATCTAAAAGTTCCTTGGCTCGAGATAAATATGAAGCATCGCCAGAGATCTACATTGGATGCTGCTTGTATCAGCGCTGGTCCGGCACTGGTCATCGGTGTCGGGCTATCTCTCAGACCTTGTCTTTATACCGGCGCTGCATTGCCGGTTCACCGTTAAGGTTTGACACACTCGCTATTAATCAAATCAGAATTGATAGTTTGATAGTCTATTTTACTGCACTAAGTTAGAAATCGTGGTATCACGCAACGCAAGATCATTGAACAGTTACCCGGGTCAGACACGACTTTGGTAAGTATGGGTCGGATTGACAGACATAGGTACGTATTGGCACTTCAGAAACGACCTATGTAACCCTGGGCAATTGTGGTCATGCCAAACACGATTTTATCCATGCAAGGTCAGACACGACTTGGGTAAGTATAGGCAGGTCAGAAAGGACCAATGTTACTTCAGACAGGTCAGACACATAATATTGGTAGGTCAACACGACCTAAGTAAGTATTGGCAGTTCAGAAACGACCTACGTAACTCTGTACCGATCAGTAACGACAGTATTGTCTACCTGACACGACTACAGCAACCGTGGTCATGCCAGACACGACTTTATCCATGGAGGTCAGACACGACTATGGTAAGTATGGATTGGACACCCACGACTAAGGTATGTCGTGATAGGTCAGACACGACTAAGGTAAGTCTTGACAGGTAAGAAACGACTAAGGTAAGTACTGGGTGTCAGAAACGACTAAGGTAAGTATGGATTGGACAGCCACGACTAAGGTAAGAATGGATTGGACAGCCACGACTAAGGTAAGAATGGATTCGACAGACACGACTAAGGTTAGAATGGATTCGACAGACACGACTAAGGCAGTACTAGATGTCAGACACGACTAAGGTAAGTATTGATTCGACAGACACGACTAAGGTAAGTACTGGGTGTCAGACAACACTGTGGACAGGTTAGACACGATTTTATCCATGGAAAGTCAGACACGACATATCTAACTGTCGGTACGTCTCGAAGGACAACTGAATGACTGAAAAAAGAAAGCTTTCAGCATTTCATTAACTAACCACCGTGTCAGCTTGGTGCAGTTTAAAAGCCTGGAGTAATACAGGCCCTGGATATTTACCACTTTAGTGAAGCCCTCAAGCGCGGGAATAATGCTGACATTTCAGGAACCATTATCAGACCGAATCTAGGACACAAAACCACGGTCATAAAATTCCGACATGCTAAACGGACGCTGCCATGCACATTGATATGTTGGACAAGGATTGGTTTATAAAATAAATACCCCAATTATCTACCTTTATTGTGTGTACATTTCTCTGGAACACCGAGAAAGACAAACCTGCTTACAAAACACTAATGCTAAATCTCCAATTATATGAAACTTTGACAGAATAAAATTGAAATTCAATTTAAACAGAAAATGATCCCAACTCGCTTTATCTCTGAGAACATATAATTTTGATAGTAACAAGTAAACCCATTTAAATTGGAAAGGAGCCCCAGGGAATTGGGCCCCAGTGACTTGGGAATTTCAGAACCCGGAAAAATCTAAACTTGCTTCATTTAGGGCTTTAGCATTGCAGGAGGGCTGGTCAGCAGGTAAAATAATGTGGTTCAGGGACTGTGAGACAGACTAACCCACACGTGAAGATCCGGGTTAGAATTTGTCTTCAGCAAACCATTCTTGTTGTAAGAGGCAACTAACGGGATCAGGTGGTCAGGCACACAGACTTGGTCGACATATGTCATCGTGTCCCAGTTGCGTAGATTAATGTCCATGCTGTTGATCACTGGATTGCCTGGTCCAGACTTGTTTATTTATAGCCGGGATATTGCTGAGTGCAAAACAACAACAACAACAAACGAAAATGAGAGATTCAGAACCTGAGGAAAATTTAGACTTGCTTCATAGATAAGATAAGATATCTATACCATCCCATGAACGAACAGTGGCAATATTCTGTAAACTACAAATATAAAAGTTTCATATAAGGCTTTCATATCACAGAGAGGTATGTGTGGGAGTTAGACTCTGAATATATATAATTTTGATTGTAACAAACAAACCCATTTAAATTGAAAAGGAGCCCCAGAGAACATGAGGAAATCTGGACTTGCTTCAATTAGAACTTCAGTATTGCAGGGAGGGCGTGGATGTAGGGAAAATAATATGGTTCAGGGACTGTGAGAGAGACTAGGTGGAAGGAAATATAACGGAACTGTGAGACAGACTAACTAATGGCGTCCACGATAGCCACGTTACCTCTATCACCAGAAAACATGCATAGAAAACAGGAGCTGTCTGTGGCCCCAGCCAACTGCAGGAAGCGTGAACGTCGGTATGATACCAAGTGACACGTGTTTTCAACCGTGTTCCTTCAGCGAAAGAAATCTTATAGTTGGATGCGAGAATCTGATCCAATTTTGTGATAATGGGGGGATGAGATAAAAAATGATCCTTCTCGCCCGACCCCCCAGTAAACTAGCATCAGAGCTATCTGTCGAGAGATAGCTCAATTAGAACCCACCTCTGCGACCTCTCAGAGCCGATGTGTCGTGAGAGTGAAAGCTATCTCTTCTGTTTATTTTACCGGACTTACACAAACAGGATCATTGTGCTACGAACCGGCGGGCCTGGTGTGATAACATACATAAACATGTCTTGATATGAATCTATATTTTTAACAGTCAAAAGTTCTTAAACCATATAGTTCTCCGAGTAGATTTAACAACACGGCTGCTGTGCGTACATTTGAACGGAGACAAGAAACGTACTCGACAACTCTCCAAGAGAACAGATTCAGGTTATAACTTAAATAAAGTGATTTGGGAGTTGGTAAACGCCGAATTCTGAATATTCCGGCTTAGTTGCGGCGGACTGGACTGACTGACTGAGTTTGGTTTTACGCCGCTTTTAGCAATATTCCAGCAACATCACGGCGGGGGACACCAGAAATGGGCTTCACACATTGTACCCATGTGGGGATTCGAACCCGGGTTTTCGGCGTGACGAGTTAACACTTTAACCACTAGGCTACCACACCGCCCAACGCGGCTGACTGGAAATAGTGGAATCTGGATTTGAAAATTCAGTGATGGGTCCTTAGAGAAGGGTTAACTGTCTTGGTACTTGGGCACACTCTGGTGACATACAGCGGTGACACGCTATGATGACATACTATGGTGACATACGATGATGACTCACTATGGTGACAGACTATGGTGACACGCTATGATGACACACTCTGGCGACAGACTATGGTGACATACGATGGTGACACACTATGATGACAGACCATGGTGACATACGATGGTGACACACTATGATGACAGACCATGGTGACATACGATGATGACACACTCTGGCGACAGACTATGGTGACATACGATGGTGACACACTATGATGACAGACTATGGTGACATACGATGATGACACACTCTGGTGATATAATATGGTGACAGACTATGGTCACATACGATGGTGACAGACTATGGCGACATACGATGGTGACATACTGGTGATATAATATGGTGACAGACTATGGTGACATACGATGGTGACACACTATGATGACAGACTATGGTGACATACGAAGATGACACTCTGGTGATATAATATGATGACACACTCTGGTGATATAATATGGTGACAGACTATGGTGACAGACTATGGTGACACACTATGATGACAGTGATGACGCACTACCAAGTCACTGAATCTGACCACACTATCCATTAAGTTCCTTAATGCGACAAGCATTGGCAACCAGGGACCAGTTCTAGCCTGCAATCCCTCGGGGGAAAAGGAAACAACTTTAAAAATACATTAATGGGGAAACGCTTTTTGACCACGTGAGCGTTTACTCACATGTGACATCAATATTCCGCATTACGTACGACACGTTGTCACAGCGAGCTGTCGATACGTCAGGGACGTGTGCAACTACACATACGGAGATCGAGTAATCGCCCTGTTAGTTGCGAAACTATCAATCACAACTACAGATAAGTGGGCATTATTAATACTGCATATTATGCATTATTTATGTAACTTATGCATGCATGTAAGCAAGTGATAAACGACGACATATGACATATATTAGTGTGGACACATGAATCCATGTCATACCACCATATGAATCAAACACCAAACTATCATGAATTATTCTGAATGAATTTGTGTGGAGGTGGCACCGATCAGCTGATTGTGTGTTTTAGTGCACTGGGGCTTCCGGGCTTCTTGTCAACAGTACCAATCATTGGTAATTACAATTCAATTTTGCAGACTTAGTGAACTTTCACATACCTTCCTATAAATGAATATTTGACTCCCGTGGGAGTCTGGGTAAGAATGGACCTCAGCTGTATTGGTAGTTAGTAGATAATATTTTGGTGGGCAGGCTTTGTGAGTTGATTAATTACGGGTCAGCGAGCCCTAAAGGGATGAACAGTTGCTCATAGTATCGATCACTGGATTGTCTATTTCAGACTCAAATATTTAAAGACCAAAGCTATACAGTTTGAATTTTACAGGATGAAGCATTAAACAAATAAACTGTTTTAACATTTTGATAATAATAGTAATAGTATATGGGCTAAATCGAGAGATTAGTATAGAGAGAACTGGCTTTGTATACCTGTATATTCAAACTAGCTCTGGTATATCAACGTATTATTACAGCCTGTAGAAGAAGAGAATATCTTCGCTGCCAGTGTAGCCCAATGACTGCTTGATATGGAAATAATATGTTCACGAATCTTCTAGGTTATTCATAACAATATCTGAATATCGTAATAACCATATTTCGTTATTTATCATCATCTGTACATCATCAGTAAGTAAAAAATATATGTCTGTTTTCTCCGCCAGCACACGCGGCTTGTAATCTGTGTACGTAAACAACATCCCAGTTGAAACCTGTAGCAGCTCAGCTCAGTCTTCTCCGTAACAATTCATTATTCATGTCTCATAGATAACCCATGAGCGTCACGGAGGGAATATGTTTATCCTTCGCGTAAAAACTCCTGGAAGGAATAACAATAAACATCTAGTAACGAACACATGGCGTATCATACGCTGCACCCATAGCTGCGTATAATATAGAGCATACTCTGAAAGTAATTTTGGTTCCACTTACCACATTTCTTGGTATCCGTGATAGTCTAGGTACTCCGAGAGAATCGCAACTGTGTACCCGAAATAAGATCCCTCAGGACCGGAGAAAAATTTCGGATCACGAGTGTCGATATTGAAGGCGTGGACATTCGTCACCGTCGCCGTCCCAAGGAATGACATCAGAAATCCGACATAAACATACATGATCAAGGAACTCGTACACGTCTTTGCATTGAAGGTTTCAAATTTGGAAAAGTTGCAAACAGTTGGTTTTCGTGTAGATGCGGCGCCAGTTTGTGGAATTATTTAAATCTGCGAATTAAGAATGAACGTGCGTGGTAATGATTCCAACCTGTAGACTTCCTCTCATAGAGTTTTCAAAACAACCAACCAGTCGACGCGCTCCGAATGTGTGGTCAAGATGCTGAAACCTCGGGTTGCTATGGAATGTCGCCGTTACCAAGCGACCTCGCAGCGGAAATGAAACACAGCCAAGCTAACAAACATCTACACAGCGAGATGATTCAAACTTTTCAACTTTTTACAGCGCCCCCGACATCATCCGACGAGAGCCCCTCCTGGCTTTATACTGAGATATACAACCGAATCAGCTGAGAGAGTTATCGTCTGCTACTCGCTTCAGTACGACTGAGAGACCGCGCGCGCGAAGCGGAAAATAATTGGCTGGTGCTTCCGTCGCTCCAAATATCAAACCTATTTAGTCATCGCCATTGTTTGATTTGTCACCTTGTGGCGATAGCGATACTTCATCTAAGAATATCTTTAACAATATTTCTTCCCCGCAGAAAAGGATTGAAAGATCAACTGAGTGTCAAATCTCAGACATCTGCGATGGTAGTGTAAGTAAAAACGTCCATATGTTTCGTTTTCGAACCTGTTGATCAACCTACTGACTGAAAACAAGTCAAGATGTCTACCTTCAAGGGCTGTTTTATACACAATATGTCTACATGCCTGGTCCGATTCGTTTCTGCCAAGATCGATTCATGTTCTGTTCCATGTGCCGCGATAATAGTTTCAGTGTTGTCTGGCAACAACCTCGCTGTGCGAGTTTTTGACAACGAGGTCGTTGAAGTTGTGTAAAACAGAACTCAAAGACATCCCTTTGACAAGTGCCACTGACACAAGGCTCAGCTTTTGCTTGCGCTGTGACACGGCGTCAAACATGACACATCTAAATCTAATTATTCCATGTGGAAAATTCCGATCCTCCAAACAGCTACAAGCTATTGGGAAGTTGAACACATACTTTGTCTTGTGATATCTCATGGCCTGCAGTTGACAGACTGTTAGACTAACAACTAGTCTCAGAGAAAACAGTTCAAAATAATAGAAAAAAAGTAAAATATAATGAAAATGAACTTTAATACCTTCTTCATTTTCCTGAAACTGTGGAAATGTAGACTTGCCACATATTCTGGGCTTGCATGAGCTTTCGTGGGTATATTTGTTTCAGAATCGGTATGACAGACTAACAGGCTTTTGTTGACGAGATTGTCGGCGCATTGCCTGATCTCAGGAATCTGTGATTTTAGAATATATATTTCAGGATCAATTTCAAATTAATTAAGGTTATCTGAAGAAATGCATATTTCTGCTTCTTGTAAGATAGATTTGAAACTCGTAGTAGGGAAGTTCGTGTTGTGTCATTAACCTGTGGATATACAGGTATATGATTACTGCGTTGGGATGAGTGAGTATGGTTTTACGCCGCTTTTAGCAATATTCCAGCAATATCACGGCGGGGGACACCAGAAATGGGTTTCACACATTGTACCCATGTCTTCAGCGTGATGAGAGGACGCATTAACCATTGGGCTACCCCACAGCCCCGGGTTGGGCTGAACAAAATAAACGACTTGGTATTTCTAGACGATTCTGACCAATGGGAAAAATGGGTACACCTTTGTAAACATTTTGTGGTACAGAGTGTGGTACAGATCCACAGTTATGGTGGATGTGCCCTCGGTGTGGGGAAGAGCGTATCTGTCTATGCCTACAAAATAACACAATAACATAGGGAGGAATAACGCTCTTATTGCATTGGGTCAGTGAGTGAGTTTAGTTTTACGCCGCTTTTAGCAATATTCCAGCAATATCACGGCGGGGGACACCAAAATGGGCTTCACACATTGTACCCTTGTGGGGAACCGAACCCGGATCTTCGGCGTGACGAGCGACGCTTTAACCATGAAGCGACCCCACTGACCCTTTATTACTTAAACATTTCTGCATCTTCCAGTCATTAGGCAGCCTTTTAAAAAGGATTACCCTGTGCCTTTTTAAAATGAGATCTAAGATCATCAATTTCAACCCATATGCATTCTCAGAGATGTCATATGTCGGGCGCACACACTCGCAAGTAGTGGATTATTTGACACCAGAAGGAGGAACAAAAACATATCTCATCTCATCGAGATGTGCCCGTTTTGTATATACGAGGATAGTTAAGAGGTTTGTGCCCTGCTGTTTCTCCTGGTTTGTGACTCGCTGGGAAACGATCGCTGTTAAATGTCTTTATCCATATAATGATATGTTTTAGGGTCGGCGTTTTGGAACAGTGCTTATCTGAATCAAATGGACTCTGATTTCTGGCCCTTTCGAATCGACTTCTGCTCCCTAGGGGTCAATTGATCTACAATCAATTGCTTTCTGGTTTCCGGCCTTTGTTTTAGTCAACTGCACTCGATATAGTTGCACTCGGGTTTCGACTCTTTGGAAAAGTTGCACTCGGGTTTCGACTATTTTGATACAGTTGCACTCGGGTTTCGGACCAAATATTATCTCTTGTGTTTAGCTCCTTTTGAATCGGTTCCACTAGGGCTTCGAACAGTCTGAATCAATTGCACTCGGGTTTCGAGCCGTCGGAATGAATTGCACTCAGGTTTCGACCCTTTAGATTCATTTGCACTCGGATTTCGGATCAAACATTATCTCGAGAGTGAGTGAGTGAGTAATTGATTGAATGAGTGAGTGAGTGAGTGAGGTTTTGGGCAGTTTTTAGGAATGTTTCTGCAGTGTCACCGCGACGACACCAGAAATTGGTTTCACACATTGTACCCATATTTGAAACCGAACCCGGGTCTTCGGCGTGATTAGCGATCGCTTTAACCACTAGGTTATCCCACCTATCAGTACTTTGGTTCAAACGGGTCGAGTCTGATGAGGGCAAGAGGACCTTCATGAAACAATAGATATGGGGGTCCCCCTTTCCGTCGATCCTACTCCCCAAGAAGGCGTCCCTCCTTGCAGTTGAGCCGGCAGAGTGTGCCTGTATACAAATAGCGGTTCCCTGACTTTTGATTATCCCTGTGGGAGAGTTGTTTGATCTGGGTAAGCGTGTTTTTGACCCTCCTATCTTTCACGCCGAAGCGATTTACGATCAGGGGAAGAATGCCTGAGATAAAGCACTCTTACATACCTCTGTTTCCCAAATGCTCTACAGGGATGCTGTTCAGGTAGAAAGAACTTTTACTCCACTTCCCGGTGAGGCATCCTCCATTCGCAGGGTTTCCCTTCACTTGACCTTGACCTTCACACTGTGCACTTTTTGGATTGTCGTTAAATAACAGCGTCGATATCGCAGGTGCTTTCCAAGATTTGACAATGGTCAACAATAATATATCTTCAAGATTTACAACGCTACAAGACTATAGCCATCAATGTCACGTAATTTAGTATGCAAATGAATGTAAATCAGTATTGTTTTATCAGTGTTTTCAAATAATCAACGTCAACTAGATTTGGGAGGAAATTGACATAAACGTCTATTACATCGATGAAACCCTCGCACACAGGTAGGACAAACTAAGGTTCATAATCAGGACCAATCAGCGTCCTGACGCAATCAAGGGAAACAACTCTGCCTAGAAAATTACTCTTCAAAATTCTTGCTACAACGTTTGAGTCAATATTATCCGTAAAATGTCAAAGTTAAATATAGTCCACAAAGAATCTGTATTATCTGTAAGTTAAAAAGATCTCTCTCTTGAGTTCCAGTGAAGATCCGGACTAGATCTTGAGTTCCCGTGAAGATCCGGACAAGATCTTGAGTTCCCGTGAAGATCCGGACAAGATCTTGAGTTCCCGTGAAGATCCGGACAAGATTGGTCTTCAGCGACCCATGCTCGTCGTAAGAGGCGACTAACGGGATCGGGTGGTCAGGTTCGCTGACTTTTTTGACAAATGTCATCGTATCCCAATTGCGTAGATTGACGATCATGCTGTTGATCACTGGATTGTCTGGTCCAGACTCGATTATTTACAGACCGCCGCCATATAGCTGGAATATTGCTGAGTGCGGCGGTAAAACAGTCCATTCCTGTTGAAGTACTGAAGGTGAGTGTACTTTTATCAATACACTGTATTGTGAAGGGGTTAAAGTGCTCGTTTTGTCACGCTGAAGACCCTGGGTTCCTGATTCCCCCTAAGTTGGGTACAATGTAAAATTCATTTCTGGTATTTCCCAATGATATTGCTGAATATTGCTAAAGTGGCATAAAACTAAACTCACTCTCACTCACCGTGTTGTGGAATATATACACAACACATATACATGTAAGGTCAAATATTGACTCTCTGCAGAATCTGTACAAAAACAATACAGTTAACATAAATTACTTGAGAACAAATTTACCATGCAACACATAGAGAATACATACAGACAGAGATAACGGGAGAATAAAGTTAGTATACATAACTGTAGAATACAGTTGACATAGATACTAGACAATACAGTTGACATACATAACCGGAGACTGGTAGTTAACATAGATAACTGAGAATATAGTTAACATAGCTGCCTAGATCAGTTAACATAGATTCCCAGGTGGAACATAGATGCCTAGGAGAAATACAGTTGATATAGATAGATTAGAGACAATACAGTTAACATACATAACCGGAGATTATAGTTAACATAATGCAGATAACATAGATGACTAGAGAATACAGTTAACATTGATGCCTAGAGAATACAAAGTTAACAACATAGATGTCTAGAGAATACAGTGCTAACATATAGATTCCTAGAGAATACAGTTAACATAGATGCCAAGAGAACACAGTTAACATAGATTCTAGAGATTACAGCTAACATAGATGCCAAGAGAATACAGTTAACATAGGTGCCTAGAGAATACAGCTAACATACATCCCTAGAGAATACAGTTAACATAGATGCTAAGAAAATACAGTTAACATAGATGACTTATTAGAATACAGTTAACATGGATGCCTAGATCATACAGTTAACATAGATGCCTAGAGAATACAGTTAACATAGATTCCTAGAGAATACAGTTAACATAGATGCCAAGAGAATACAGTTAACATAGATGACTAGAGAATACAGTTAACATGGATGCCTAGATCATACAGTTAACATAGATGCCTATAGAATACAGTTAACATAGATGCCCAGAGAATACAGCTAACATAGGTGCCTAGAGAATACAGTTAACATAGATCCCTAGAGAATACAGTTAACATAGATCCCTAGAGAATACAGTTAAACATAGATGCCTAGAGAATACAGCCAACATAGATACCTAGAGAAGATATAGTTACCATAGATGCCTAGGAGAATACAGTTAACATAGATGCCTAGAGCATGCAGTTAACATAGATGTCTAGGAGAATACAGTTGATATAGACACCTTGGGACAATACAGTTAACATAGATGCCTAGGAGAATATAGTTTACATAGATGCCTAGAGCATACAGTTAACATAGATGTCTAGAGGATATAGTTAACGTAGATGCCTAGAGAATACAGTTAACATAAACAACAGGAGAATATAGTTAACATAGATGCCTAGAGAATACAGCTACATAGATGCCTTAGAGAATACAGTGCAACATAGGATGCCTAGAGAATATAGTTAACATACATAACAGGAGAATATAGCTAACATAGATGCCTAGGAGAATACCAGCAAACATATTCCTAGAGAATACAGAATAACATAGATGCCTAGAGAATACAGTTAACAATAGATGCCTAGAGAATATAGTGCTAACATAGCCGCCTAGAGAATACAGTTAACATAGATGCCTAGAGAATACAGTTAACATACATAACCGGAGAATATAGTTAACATAGATGCCTAGAGAATACAGCAACATAGATGCCTAGAGAATACAGTTAACATAGATGCATAGAATACTATGCCTAGAGAATACAGTTAACATAGATGCCTAGGAGAATACAGTTCACATAGACTAGAGAATACAGTTAACATAGATGCCTAGAGAATACAGCCTATGCCTAGAGAATACATAGTTAATATAGATGCCTGTAGAGAATACAGTTAACATAGGATGCCTAGGAGAATATAGCTACAACATAGATGCCTAGAGAATACAGTTAACATAGATGCCTAGAGAATACATGCCAACATACAATCAAGAATATGAAGCTAACATAGATGCCTAGAGAATACAAGCAAACATAGATGCCTAGAGAATAGCCAACATAGATGCCTATAGAATACAAAGTTAACACAGATGCCTAGAGAATACAGTTAACATAGATGCCTAGGAGAATACAGTGCTCACATAGATGCCTAGGAGAATACAGTGCTAACATAGATGCCTAGAGAATACAGTTAACATAGATGCCTAGAGAATAGAAAGTTCAACATAGATGCCTAGAGAATATAGTTAACATAGATGCCTAGGAGAATACAGTTAACATAGATGCCTAGGGGAGAATACAGTTAACATAGATGCCCAGGAGAATACAGTTAACATAGATGCCTAGAGAATATAGTTAACATACATTACAGGAGAATATAGTTAACATAGATGCCTAGAGAATACAGCAAACATAGATGCCTAGAGAACACAGTTAACATAGATGCCCTTCATAGAATACAGTTAACATAGATGCCTAGAGAATATAGTTAACATAGATGCCTAGAGAATACAGCTAACATAGATGCCTAGAGAATACAGCGCTAACAAAGATGCCTTGAATACAGTTAACATAGATGCCTAGAGAATACAGTTAACATAGATGCCTAGAGCATACAGCGTGGTAACATAGATACCTATAGAATACAGTTAACATAGATGCCTAGAGAATATAGTTAACATAGATGCCTATAGAATACAGTTAACATAGATGCCAAGAGAATACAGTTAACATACATCCCTAGAGAATACAGCAACATAGATGCCTAGAGAATAGACACAGACATTCAGGAGACCAGACGCAACCTGGGAGCACACAGACCAAAGGTATCACCAATATTCATCACACCCTCCATTTGCTCTTGTATTGTCAGGGTGCGACAGGGGACGACAAACATCTCAAGACCGGGGCATGCCCAAACCCATGTTTTTTTGAGTACCGGGCCCTGACCTCTCGAATTGAGAACTGTGTCATCTGAGAGATTCCTCTCAGGCTGCTTCATTTGGTAAGTCTGGTCTGAGTAACACTGGAGTATAAATGATAATAATAAAATGTAGAATATTTATAAGAAACTTACACGGCCTCATATCTCTTGCCCAAAGCGCACAAATATATTCTGATCATTATTACCCCCGCACCATGACACATCTGGAGTGTTATACCCGTCATACATCTGTTGTGTGTTTATACCCGTCATACATCTGCTGTGTGTTATACCTGCTCATACATCTGGTGTGTGTTATACCTGTGATACACCTGGTGTGTGTTATACCCGTCATACATCTGTTGTGTGCTTATACCTGTCATACATCTGGTGTGTTATACCCGTCATACATCTGGCGTGTGTTATACCCTTCACACAACTGGTGTGTGTTATACCCGTCAGTACATCTGTTGTGTGTTATACGCTCATACATCTGGAGTGTATACCTGTTATATACTGTTAGGTGCTATCATACATCTGTTGTGTGTTATACCCGTCATACATCTGTTGTGTGTTATACCTGTCATACATCTGTTGTGTAGTTATACCTTCACACAACTGGTGTGTTATACCTGTCATACATCTGGAGTGTGTTATACCTTGTCATACATCTGTTGTGTGCTACCCACACCTGTCATACATCTGTTGTGTGTTATACCTGTCATACATCTGTTGTGTGTTATACCTTCACACAACTGGTGGTAAGTTATACCTGTCATATATCTGTTGTGTGTTATACCCGTCATACATCTGGCGTGTGTTATACCTGTCATACATCTGGTGTGTGTTATACCTGTCATACATCTGTTGTGTGTTATACCCTGTCATACATCTGACGTGTGTTATACCTGTCATACATCTGTTGTGTGTTATACCTGTCATACATCTTGGCGTCTGTTATACCTGTGATACATCTGGCGTGTGTTATACCTGTCATACATCTGGAGTGTGACACACCTGTCATACATCTGTGTGTGTGTTATAATTTTATCATATATCTGGTGTATGTTACACCTGTCATACATCTGGAGTGTGTTACACCTGTCATACACCTGGTGTGTATTACACCTGTCATACATCTGGTGTGTGTCATACCTGTCGTACCTCTGGAGTGTTATACCTGTCATACATCTGAGTGTGTTATACCCTGTCATACACATGGTGTGTATTACACCTGTCATACATCTGGCGTGTATTATACCTGTCATACATCTGGTGTGTGTTATACCTGTCATACATCTGGAGTGTGTTATACCTGTCATACATCTGGTGTGTATTACACCTGTCATACATCTGAGGCATCTGTCCGTGTGTTATACCTGTCATACATCTGTGTGTGTTATAACCTGTCATACATCTGGAGTGTGTTATACCTGTCATACATCTTGTGTGTGTTATACCTGTCGTATATCTGGAGTGTAATACACCTGTCATACATCTGGCGTGTGTTATAATTCCTGTCATACATCTGGTGTGTTATACCTGTCATACATCTGGTGTGTATTACACCTGTCATACATCTGGTGTGTGTTATACCTGTCATACATCTGGTGTAAAGTTATACCTGTCATAGATCTGGTGTGTACTACACCCGTCATTCATCTGGAGTGTCTTATACCTGCTCATACATCTGGTGTGTAAGTTATACCTGTCATACATCTGAGTGTGTTATACCCTGTCATACATCTGGTGTGTGTTATACCTGTCATATATCTGGTGTATGTTACACCTGGGTCATACATCTGAGTGTGTTACACCTTTCATACACATGGTGTGTATTACACCTGTCATACATCTGGTGTGTTGCCATACCTGTCGTACACATCTGGAGTGTGTTATACCTTTCATACACATGGTGTGTGTGTTATACCTGTCATACATCTGGTGTGTGTTACACCCTGTCATACATCTGGTGTGTGTGTATTACACCTGTCATACATCTAGTGTGTGTTATACCTGTCATACATCTGGAGCGTGTTATACCTGTCATACATCTGAGTGTGTGTTATACCTGTCATACATCTGGAGGTGTTATACCTGTCATACACATGGTGTGTATTACACCTGTCATACATCTGAGTAAGTTACACCTGTCATACATCTGGTGTCTATTACACCTGTCATACATCTGTGGTCATACATCTGGTGTGTGTTATACCTGTCATACATCTGGAGCGTGTTATACATGGTCATACATCTGGTGTGTATTACACCTGTCATACATCTGAGTGTGTTATACCCGTAATACATCTGAGTGTAGTTATACCTGTTATACATCTGAGTGTGTGTGTTATACATCTGTCACCTGTCATACATCTGGTGTGTGTTATATCTGTCATACATCTGGTGTACCCCATGTTATATACCTGTCATACATCTGGTTGTGTGTTATACCTGTCATACATCTGTTGTGTGTTATACCTGTCATACATCTTGGTGTGTGTCTTATACCTGTCATATATCTGTAGTGTTTTTACACCTGTCATACATATGGGTATTGACGTTTTTTATTGGTGAGATAGGTACCTGCTACACGAGCTGCGAGGGGTCGAACATTGTTGTGTTTACAGCTCCTCTACGGATAAAAGTGGGAGAAGATGAGGTCGCAGGATTTGGTCGATGCTGCGATTTGCTGTAACACTGCCTTCAACCACCGCTCGCTCTGTCCTACCCATGTAGGAAATGACTCCCCACACCATGACGCCTCCCCACTAAATCGGTCCACCTGTCGAACGCAGTTCGGCGCAAACGTCTGTGTTGACATCGATAGACACGTTGCCTCCAATCCTGTCGTTGCAGGATGAAACGCCACTCATCGCTGAACCAAACGCGTCGCCAGTTCCCTCAGGTTCCATACCTGTATCTTGTTGGACCACTGGACACGTCGTTGTCGGTGTAGCCGTGTCAGGACAGCTCCAACTTTTGGTCGATACGCTCCACCATCGCTTCTCCAGACAATTTCAGATGGTTTGGTCGGAAATTCTTCGAAGACCAAACACCTGTCCTTCAGCGTCCTTTGCTGTAGCAAATTGAAGCACCCGGATGTTTGTATTTATGACGTTCTTGTTGCAGCCTCACAGTGTAACGGAATGTTTATGAAAATGGCGGCTGACAATGGTACTGCAAAGACAGCAGAACATGAGGACATTCAGAGGTAGGATAACTGATGATCCCATGATTGCCAAGTCACCCACCCTGACCCCTCCCCCATGAGGCTGCCATGTCACCCACCCACCCTGACCCTCCAAACTAGGATTGCCATGTCACCCACCCACCCTGACCCTCCAAACTAGGTTGCCATCTCACACCCAACCACCCCTGACCCTCCCCATGAAGTTGTCATATCACCCACCCACCCTGACTAGTCCAAACTAGGGTTGCCATGTCACCCACCCACCCTGACCCTCCAAACTAGGGTTGCCATGTCACCCACCCACCCTGGACCCTCCCCATGAGGCTGCCATGTCACCCACCCGCCCTGACCCTCCAAACTAGGGTTGCCATGTCACCCACCCACCCTGACCCCTCCAAACTAGTTGCCAAGTCACCCACCAACCCTGACTCCCTCCAAACTAGGGTTGCCATGTCACCCACCAACCTAGGACCCCTCCAAACTAGCTGCCAAGTCACCCACCCACCCTGACCCCTCCAAACTAGGCTGCTGTGTCACCCACCCACCCTGTCCCCTCCAAACTAGATTTCCTGCCATATCACCCACCCACCCTGACCTCCCCCATGAAGTTGCTTTTCATATCATCCACCTCCAAACCCTGTCTCCCTCCAAACTAGTTGCCATGTCACCCACCCACCCTCCCTCCCTAAAACTAAGTTTTTCCATGTCACCCACCCACCCTGACCACTCAAAACTAGGCTGCCATGTCACCCACCCACCCTGACTCCTCCCACATTCGTTGCCATGTCACCCACCCACCCTGACCCTTCCCACCAGGGCTGCCATGTCACCCACTCTGATCCCCCCAAACCATGCTGTCAGGGTCACCCACCCCACCCTAACCCCTCCCCATGAGGTTGCCATGTCACCCACCCTGACTCCTCCAAACTAGGGTTGCCAAGTCACCCCCCACCCCCACCCCAACCTGACCCCTCCCCAAGCTGCCATCATGTAATATGGACTCGAGGTGTATTAGATACAGGTTCGTTGTGTGTGTGTTCCAGGAACTCCATGCGTATGTACCGAGTGATGGCGCTTCCAGTGACGATGAGGGGTGGTAAACGTTCACATAGAGTCAACCCTGATGGACATGGCTGACCAGTCAGCCAGTATATGATGGTAAGGACACTGGCCATCGTAATATAGATCATAGACATCGATTAAGGTTAACATTAATATCGATTGACTATCGATAAATAATTTGAAACCTAACTTTATAAAATTGCTGCCCAAAATATCATGCCGTTTATTCATTATTGGCCGAGTAATTTCTAACATTTTCAATGTACCTCATGCTACATGTGAGTAACATTTTCTATGCTACCCTGCCAAATGACGAACTGTAGTAGGAATTCATTTGGTACTTCGTGTTAGTTAATTCTTCTTTATCCTCGAATAATTGAGTCTTATATTATGAGCGGAAAGTGCACTGATGTTTTGCGAATGCAAATGAAGGAAGGGAGATAACTTAAAATATGTTTTTCTTTGTCTGTCGTTGTCGGTAATATTGATAATTGGTTCTACTTGGTATTCCTAGACGGATGAGTGAGTGAGTGGGTTAAAGTTTAGCGTCACATCGGCAAATATTTCGTTTCATAATGTGACGAGAGAATTTGGAATCTTAAGACCAAATACATACGGGAATAATAACCTGTCATGGGTGGAGAGTAGAATAACAGTTAGAAGTTACAACTAGTTGATAGCATTTAAAAGAATAGATAATAAAACAACAACAAATGTGAAAAATGGGCTAAAGACTGCCAACAACTGAAGGTACATCACCATGTGCTAGGGACCATGGGGACTTACATTACTTTTTGCTACCCGCATGGACCCTGGCTGGATTTACACCATCCCTTCCAGCCGCTGGTGATTGTAGGTAAAAGCTTAGCCAAGTGTAAAATAACAAAAATAATTACGTTTAAAAATCTGGTAAGTTTGAATTGAACTCTTTGAAAGTTTTGAACATACTACTCCTAGACGGACTCGAACCAGACACAAGTACTACAATATGTGGTTCTGATTGGAGAAAAGTGTAATCTCAAATACAACATACAAGCTATATCTGGACACTTTCTAAGCGGCATTACGTATTCATAGCTCAGGGCAACGGGTAAAGCGATGCCCAGTTTGCCTCGTAAGAGGTGAGGTGAGGTGAGGTGAGGTGAAATTGGCTTGACCCGTCGTGTTGGAGAATATTTTCGCCCATATGACGACGTGCATGCGTATGTATGTGTATGTGCGGCTGTTTTGTACAAAGCCCAGACTGAAGCTGGTTTTATAGTGCTAGCCCACTGAGAGATACCATAAATTGCAGTGAAGCATGAATACCCCACCTTCCAGACACATTATAATGGACTCCGAGCCGACCGTAGTCCTTCTTGTACCCATTAATGCCTGTAGCGCCAGGCAGGGTCCAACAATTACCATATTTTTAACGTCTTTGCATGACGCGGTCGGGGATCGAACTCGCGACCTTCCGCTCTCCGGGCGGACGCTCTTAACCACTACACCCTCACGGAGGCGGTCCGTAACAAAGGTAAAGCATGTGATGTAGATCTACTAATTAGTTGTCCGATTTGTGGAAGCGGCGATGGCTGAGTGGGGTTAGGATCGCTAACTTTGTGTGCTGGCAAGCATTGGGGCGCCTGACTCTGAGAATGGGGATTCCAAAAAGGTGCTAGGAGTCTGTACCGAGACAGTGCTATCCCAATGTAACGTATGTTACATCTGACCACTTCTAAAAGCATCGTGTGCATTCATAGCTTCAGCAGTGGGGAGCTCCAATTAAACTTGCCAGTTGGCCACATTGTAAAGTATGTCACTAGACTGCTCTGTTGTCAGGGTCTCCATCTCACTGGAAGCCACGGTGGCTGAGTGGGTTAGATTTCGTTGGACTGTGTGTGCTGGCGATTAGGTGCCTGGAATGTGTGAGTGCGTGGATCTGAATCTGATATACCAAGCAGCAAAAGAAACGTCAGTTTGGAATTTTCCTTTGCAGAAACGGATAACCGTAAACTCATTGCATCGTTTTGATTGTATATATTTTACCACATCTCCAACTTTAATTTTGAGCAAAGACATTTCTTCCAAACTCAGAATGGAACCCAGGAAATGGTCTCTAAAACGTAAACTTAGATCTCGGGAGATGGTACGGTGTTCTTCTTCAGTATGTTTGTCATACAACTTCATAGCTCCACGTGCTGTTCACAAGGACCAGCCCCATAAAATGCACCCCTCAAACCTGGTTTTGCAAGATTTACATTGGCAACGTCAGCAGGATCCCTCGACTCATCACAGTTTAGGAGGAACCCAGGCGCTAGGAAGACTCTTGAAGGTGGCCACACCGCACAAGCTGCCATTGCCAATCACTTCCAGGTCAACGTCTGGACCATCTACAGGGCTGCAGCAACGTTTCCGGCCACCAACACTTCGCAAATGATCGCCCCAGTAATGGCAGAGACTAAGGGTGACCATAAGACGACAAGACTGCCACGTTGTGCGACGGCATGTATTAAAACCTCCATGCATGGTATCCGGTTGCAGCACGCTAGACAGTGGGGAACACATGGAAGACCAATCAGTACTGATACAGTACGCCGGAAGTTCCTTTAACATTTGGGAACCTCCACATTGCTGTAGACCTTACTGTGGATTCCATCCTCACTCCTCGTCATCGGCGTGAACGTCTACAGTGTGGCCCTAATAAACACCAAAACTGGGCGATACAGGCAATGCGAGAACTGTTCTGTTCACAAATGTGAGCCGAAAATCGGGTGCATCAAAATGCAGATGGCAGAACAAGAACGCGGGCGGGACGACGTGGCCAGCGTTACCTGTGACTCCATGGTGAGTTGTAACTCATCATGGTATGGGTGGAATAGGCCTGGAACCAGAGAGTGGGTCCTGTGGTGCGTTCCAGCAACCTTGGTCCAAGGAGAGGAGGCGGCATCACAGCGGTGTGCTACATCGACCAAGCTCTCAGACCCCACGTCATACCACATTTCGCACGTCACCGGAAGAACATTTTCCAGCATGATAACGCCCGGCCCATACTGCCAGAGCTACACGGGACTTCCTACAGCCGAACGGTGTCAATATCATGCAGTGGCTAGCCCTTAGTCCTGATTTAAACCCAATTCGAACATCTTTGGGATGAAATTCAGAGGAGACTGAATAATATCATATCGCCGAGCACAGCCGATTTTATTGCGCCAGGCCTTCTCAGAGAGTGTGGTTCCAGGTGCCAATGGCCTTCATCAATCGATTGGTGCACTCCATGCATAGACCCTGTGCTGCTGCAGTTATTGCCGCTCGTGGTAGGCCACACTAGATACTGAAGTCAAGAGTTTGAATGGATTTTGCAAACGTTCACGTAATGTCTTGAAATTGTGCGGAGTTATTCATTGTGATGTCAAGATATTGTACACAAAAAATGTTTTGATCCGCTTAGTATGTCCATTTCTGTAATGATTTGATTACAGTGCCTAGCTAATTTTGAATTAGGTAACGACGGGTGTTTTGCTGCCGAGCATATATGATGAAGAACTGATTGTGCTAAATCAGTCCAGCTTATCGCCACCTTCTCCATCCCTTCTTCAGTTTATCTTCCTCAAACCACTGTCTCCTAACGACCCCTGTCCCCAACGACCCCTGTCCCCTCCTAACGACCCAGTCAGAATGCTAAACGGTCAGTATGGTGTTTTGTTCCAGGAGAAGACAAAGCATCACCAATGGAAAAGATGTGTGTAATCTAAGAAAACAGTTTTCCAGTGACTGGTCGATATCTGGTTCAATAGAACTCATGACAGATAAATAAAATGATGTGAAGGGAAAGGTTATTAGAAATAATTTCTCTGTAAGAAGCAAGTAGAGTGGAAATGGTGAAATACTTTTCCGTAAAAATAGTTCTGTTAAAATGATGAAACATTTCCGTAAGCAGCAAGTAGTGACATCGTGGTGGAAACATTTCCTCTGTAAGAAGTGGCGTAGTGACATCGTAGTGAAACATTTCTCCAAGTAGCGGTGAAAAGTGACATCGTGGTAAGACTTCGTAAGAAGTAAGTAGTGACATCGTGTGGTGAAACATTTCTGTAAGAAGTAAGTGGTGATCGTGGTGAAACATTTCGTAAGAAGTAAGTAGTGACATCGTGGTGAAACTTTTCTGTAAGAAGTAAGTAAAGTGATTATCGTGGTGAAACATTTGTAAGAAGTATGAAGGATATCAAAGAAACATTTCGTAAGAAGTAAGTAGCATTACCGTGGGAAACGAAACATTTCCTCTGTAAGAAGTGGGTAGTGACATCGTGGTGAACATTTGTAAAAACAGTAGTGGTGAAATGGTGAAACATTTCAGTTAGAAGTAAATTATGCGACATCGTGGTGAAACATTTCTCTGTAAGAAGCGGTAAGTAGTGACATCAAGGAAACATTTCTCTGTAAGAAGTAAGTAGTGACATCGTGGTGAAACATTTCTCTGTAAGAAGCAAGTAGTGACATCGTGGTGAACATTTACATTTCTCTGTAAGAAGTAAGTAGTGACATCGTGGTGAAACATTTACATTTCTGTAAGAAGTAAGTAGTGACATCGTGGTGAAACACTCTGTAAGAAGTAAGTAGCATTACCGTGGTGAAACTTTTCTCTGTAAGAAGTGGGTAGTGACATCGTAAGGAATCATTTCTGTAAGAAGTGTTAGTGACATGGTGGTGAACATTTCTGTAAACAGTAGTGGTGAACAGGAAACATTTCAAGAAGCAAAAATAGTGAAATATTGTTCAGTAAGAAGTAGTGGTGAACTGGTAAAATATATATATCTGTAAAGTTCTAGTAAAATGATGATATATTTCATTACTGAAATGGTGAATAGTTTCTCTGTAAAAAGTAAATAGTGATGAAATAGTGAAATATTTCTCTGCATGAATTATGTAGTGTTGAAATGGTGAGATATTTCTCCTTGCAAGAAGTATGTAATGGTGAAATGGTGAGATACTTCTCTGCAAGAATTATGTAATGGTGAGATATTTCAAAAGTACGTAGTGGTGAAATGAGAGATACCTTTCTTGCAAGAAGTATGTACGTTGAAATGGTGAAATAATGCGGATATTTCAATAAGAAGTAAGTAGCTTGTTGTATTATGTAAATGGTGGTTCTTCTCCAGAGGAAGCGAGGCTGTCCCAAAATGATGAACATCTTGGCTAAGAGAGGAACTTGACATCACCCAACTTCCTATGCACACCCACTGTGAGTACAC